>NC_134143.1:50292500-50402500 GCF_033958435.1 Carettochelys insculpta | reverse complement strand
AGGCTGCGTCTACACGTGCACGCTACTTCGAAGTAGCGGCAGTAACTTCGAAATAGCGCCCGTCACGTCTACACATGTTGGGCGCTATTTCGAAGTTGAAATCGACGTTAGGCGGCGAGACGTCGAAGTCGCTAACCCCATGAGCGGATGGGAATAGCGCCCTACTTCGACGTTCAACATCGAAGTAGGGACGTGTAGACGATCCGCGTCCCGCAACATCGAAATAGCGGGGTCCTCCATGGCGGCCATCAGCTGGGGGGTTGAGAGATACTCTCTCTCCAGCCCTTGCGGGGCTCTGTGGTCACCGTGGGCAGCAGCCCTTAGCCCAGGGCTTCTGGCTGCTGCTGCTGCAGCTGGGGGTCCGTGCTGCATATACAGGGTCTGCAACTAGTTGTTGGCTCTGTGTATCTTGCACTGTTTAATGAAAGTGTGTCTGGGAGGGGCCCTTTAAGGGAGCGACTTGTTGTTGAGTCCGCCCCGTGACCCTGTCTGCAGCTGTGCCTGGCTCCCTTATTTCGATGTGTGCTACTTTGGCGTGTAGACGTTCCCTCGCTGTGCCTATTTCGATGTTGGGCTGAGCAACGTCGAAGTTGAACATCGACGTTGCCAGCCCTGGAGGACGTGTAGACGTTATTCATCGGAATAGCCTATTTCGATGTTGCTACATCGAAATAAGCTATTTCGAAGTTGGGTGCACGTGTAGACGTAGCCCCAGCAATACTTACACAGTATATTTATGCCAGAACTAGACTTGTATTGTAAGTGTCATTGTTGTACAGTACTCAGAAGCTCAGGGGCAGGAAGAAAGACCACCCACCCTTCTTTCATGACAGAATGGGTAAACCAATACGTCCCTAGCATTATGCTGCTGCAGTCTACAATGCACGGTACGGTCTGTTGCTGATGATCTAGCACACAGACCTGCAGATCCAGGGAACATATATGTCTTCCTACCATTTCAGGTCTCACAGACCTATCATGCTGGTGCCTTTTACTGTTCCTTTTCACTGTTATGACAAGCAATAGCACAGCCTTAGGTGGCAAAATATAGCTTCCCAGTTTGGAGTACTAGCAGTTATCAGATCTCTGAAGATATGAGGAAGGGCAGTAGGTCAGTTGGTCCAGCATATTTGCCCAAGCATCATAAATAGGGCACTACCAAATTCACAGTCCACTTTGCTCAATTTCATGGCCATAGGATTTTAAACATCACAATTCTTTCTATTTCAGCAATTTAAACCTGACATTTCACAGTAGTGTAGTTGGTGGGGTCCTGACCCACACAGGAGCTGGGGAGGATCACAAGGTTATTGTGAGGAGCTGCAGTACTGCTATCTTTATTCTACACTGCTGTTGGCAGCCGCCCTGTCTTCGGCATCTGGAGAATGACAGCTGCTGGGTGGGAGCCCCACACTGAGGGCTGAGCTGCAGCCAGCAGAGGAACAGAAGATAGGATGGCCTGATGTGGTATCTGTGCTGCTGCTTGCAAAGCTGGGTCCTCAGTCAGCAGATGTCACTCTCTGACTGCTCAGCTCTGAAGGCAGCAGCGCAGATATAAGGGTGGCAATTCTGCAACCTTCCCCCTCTGCAACTTTCTTTTGGGTCAGGTCTCCCAGTTTGAGAAATGTTGGTCTCCCTGGTGAAATCTGTATTGTCAGGGCAATTGATAGCCTGCACCGGCAAGGTGTGTCTGTGTGTGTGTGTGGGTGGGGAGGGGGAGGTCTGCCCAGGGCCTGGGACAGAAGGGGCAGGGCCAAGGGCAGCCATCCTTCAGTGCAGCCGCCCCCCCCAGCCCCGTCCTCATAGCTACACAGACCAAGTAGTGCAGCACTCCGGTGGCAGTGGCAATTTAAAGGGCCCGGGCTCTGGCCATCACCTCTGCCACAGTAGCAGTGGTGGTAGGCAGGAGCCCCAGGGCCCCTTGAATCGCTGGGCGTCAGGGTAACTGCCACCTTCCCCTTCTTTCCCCCATCAGTGAGCCTGTGTATGGTATGAGGTAAAACATCCAAGAGGCCAGATTTCACACTCTGTGAGATGCTTTTCTTGGCTGGGATTTTGGTAGAGCCTTAATCATAAACCAATACATCCTTGGAGCATTATGGAAATACTGGTTGCCCCTCACATTGTGCTTGGGATAGGTTTTCTGAGTATTACCTTACACAGACAATTCTGGGTGTACACTGGTGGTGCTGCTGGCACTGTTGCTCTGCCTCACACCTGGAATTTGCCGTGGCAGAGAGATTCCCTGCACCTGAGCCAGTGGCTGCTTACTGTTGTTTCATGAATATATTCCTTCCTGTGATTTTTCTAGCATATCAGACAAGTTGGATGGATGCAATCATTGATCTGAACAGAAGACTGATCCCACTCCCTTTATTGTCCTTTGCTATTATTTTCCAGGTGTTGGATTTGTTCTCCTCTTGATGTTGCTGCTGGTTGCACGTGTGGAGCAGTACAGAATCTAGTAAGAATCCCCAACCTTTCTTCTTCTGTTAAGCAACAGCCCTAACTTTTTCTGTACTGCTGATGACATGCATAGTTCTCAAAGTCAGATATCTCTAGCTTTTCTGTTTCTGCCAAAATAGGGATTCCAAATTCTCAAACTGCAGCCTGACAAGCCTGCCATATTATCTGGCAAGAAGCACTTTCAGAGGCCCACAGTCTCAGTTTCACACATCATAACTCTGAAACTGCCCAAGGAAACAGATTAGTATTATCAATTCACTCACTTTTTCGGTTATGGCTAATATGGACTATTCCAAATTCTCCACCAGGAAGTTGTTTCAAAAGTATCTACAACATTAAATAAAGTGCATGAGCCTCACCTCTAGTTATTCTATATTTTTTCCAAATATAAGATTCTTTCAATGTTTTCTCTCAGCTGTTTGAGGTTATTTATTCTAAACTGTGGATTTAATTTTTTTCCCAGGATTTACATACAAGGGCAGGTGTGACTATGTAACATATAAAATTATTCAGTTGTCAGTAAGTCTTTCTTCAGCAACTGTGAGTGCACCTGGTCTGAGTATTTTTGAAACAAGGCAAGATACATTTTGTCTTCACTGGGGCAAGTGCTTTTTGCAGCTCCTCTCAGGTGATTCTGAGAATTGGTTTGCTTTAAGCTTGAAGCATCTTGTAAATGAGTGCAACTCTTCCCACTCAGGCATCCATGCTTTAATTTGCTATTACATCTTCATCAACCCTAGCTCTTGTTAAACTGTCAAAATGTGACTCATTGGACATCAGATGTTTGATTTAGGGTTGGGATTTTATTGTGTGTTGAGATGAAAAGTCCAGAGAGGCACCATCATGTTAATTTCCTTGAGCTGGTCTCATACTATGTATTGTTCTTTATAAGTAGAACAAATTGCACACAAATGCATGAGTAACGTGGGGTGTGCTTAGGTGTTTTTCTCCTAGTAACCCTAGTGAGTACTGAAAACACTGAAGTCCAGCAGCAGTTCCCTTCACCTCTTTCAGAATCTTTCACCTTATATCCCTTCAGGATAGCCAGGGTATTTATTTTGTGTCCTCGGTAACTTGGAGGACACAAAATTCACATATTCCCTACACCGTTTTTCTCTTTAGTGTGTATTAGCAGATGTGCTTCCAGCAGACTGGCTAAGCAAAAATAGGCTTTTAGGCTGACGAGTGCATGAACCAAAAACTCTGCTGGTGAATGCACTTGTGTTCCCCACTCTCCCTGCAAATATCTCACTGCCCTGGTCTCCTGTAGAACTCCTGCACCATATCTAGCACATAGCCAGAGCTGAATTTCCTCAAAATATTCCTCTCCCTCCCTCAAGAGGACCCACTGATTGATGGTTTTTTTCTTGCTGCCCTCTAACTGATGTTTATAAAGGCTCCTGGTACAGAGTTCTTGCTTAGATTCACTTGCTGCTCTTAGATATGCATGTTAATCTTTTGTTTGGAGCAGTAGAATAAGATTGAACCCCTTCAAGCAATGCCTAGGTTGTTTATTGAGTTTCTTTGTCATTGATTTTGTTGGCCACACCTTATCTCTTGCCTGCCCCCAGCTGGATTACCTGGAGTTCAAGGACAATGCTTCAACAGTTGTAAGAAATTGTGTGGTCTCTGGTGTATCTTGAAAGAGAAGAAGGTATTAATAACATTTTTTTGCCATACAGGAGGAGTAGCTCTGTCTTGATCCAATTCTGTTCTTCTTCCTTATTTTCATATATTTGCAGAGGTTGGTCTTGAAGGAGAGGAACTTCTCTACCTTCATTTATCCAGTTGACTTGCACCTTTTCTTCTGTTTGGCTTTACTGTCTTCCTTCTAATTTCTGGAAGATAATCTTAATTGCTCTTTTCTCACTTTTTTACAACTTTTCATCACTTGTTCACTATTCCAAACTTTCCCAGTCTAGAAAGCAGACTCAGTTTGGTTACAGTTTCTCTCTTCTTCACCATAACCACACATTTTCCCATTAGTTTCAGTAGCGATCCTACCAATGGACATAACTTCATATTTGGGACCTGTGGTGCTGGCTGCAGCCTATACCTAGCATGTATCAGGACCCATAGCGTCCTCTCCTAATGTAAGTGAAGGACACTGGAAGAAAGAGTCTGTAGACACCCAGAGGGATTGTCTACTCAATGATTAAATTCCCACGGTTGGCCTGATTCATTGACTTGGACTCCTGGGTCTTGGGGTGCTGATCTGTAATATTGTGTAGATGTTCAGACTTGTGTGGGGGCCTGAACTCTGGGACCCCGTAGCCGTGTCTACACGTGCACGCTACTTCGAAGTAGCGGCACTAACTTCGAAATAGCACCCGTCACGGCTACACGCGCCGGGCGCTATTTCGAAGTTAACTTCGACGTTAGGCGGTGAGACGTCGAAGTCGCTAACCCCATGAGGGGATAGGAATAGCGCCCTACTTCGATGTTCAACGTCGAAGTAGGAACTGTGTAGTCATTGCGCGTCCTGCAACTTCGAAATAACGGGGTCCGCCATGGCGACCATCAGCTGAGGGGTTGAGAGACGCTCTCTCTCCAGCCCCTGCGGGGCTCTATGGTCACCGTGGGCAGCAGCCCTTAGCCCAGGGCTTCTGGCTGCTGCTGCGGCAGCTGGGGATCCATGCTGCAGGCACAGGGTCTGCAACCAGTTGTCAGCTCTGTGTACCTTGTGTTGTTTAGTGCAACTGTGTCTGGGAGGGGCCCTTTAAGGGAGCGGTTTGCTGTTGAGTCCGCCCTGTGACCCTGTCTGCAGCTGTGCCTGGCACCCTTATTTCGATGTGTGCTACTTTGGCATGTAGACGTTCCCTCGCAGCGCCTATTTCGATGTGGTGCCACGCAACGTCGAAGTTGAACTTCGTCATTGTCAGCCCTGGAGGACGTGTAGACGTTATTCATCGAAATAGCCTATTTCGATGTTGCTACATCGAAATAAGCTATTTCGATGTAGGCTTCACGTGTAGACGTAGCCCACAAAGCCTAAGCAACAGAAAGTGCATAAAGATTGAAATATTTTAAGAGTCGGTCCTCCAGACTTTCAAAATTAAGAAACTACCACAAGTTCCTAAATTATATTTCCCATTGGTTAATTGACTTTTCCTGATTTCTGAACAGAATATAGAACAGTCTTTCTTCTGCTTCCACCCTATACCGAACAAAAGCTCTGCTGGTCCTTTCCTGTTGTCTTGAGCTTACATTTTATATTAAAAAATACTATTGCTCAAAAAAGGATACCACTGACTCTTCTTCCACATCTACACTGGAGTTGAATCTTGGATAGCCTTGACCATGCTAGCTCTGATCTAGCTACTGTGCAACAAATAGAAGTACAACTGGAGAGTGATTTCGAAATGGCTTATCCCTATCCCTATCCCCCAAGCCATTTCGAAATACATGGCATGGAAACGACTACACATGAACTGCAGATCGACGTTGCGGCTACACAGCCACAGCTTCATTTTGAAATAACAGGGCAGGAAATGGTGAGGGCAGGGTCAAATGGCCGCAAGCCCTTCCTGGAGCATGGGCGAGCCAACCCCTTAAAAGGCTCCTCCCAAACACATCCCCTGTGCACATGCTGAGGATGCTGGCTGCTTGCAGCACATGACCTCCAGCACGGCACTCGGAAGAGCCTTGGTTAGCCACCACACCACTGCCTGCCATGGACCCGCAGCACTTCACTGATGGGGACACCTTGGACGTTGTGGCCAGCCTGATGGCCATCCTGACAGCATGCCATATGAGGCTATGTGCTGCCTGACATGTGGCCAACTTCCAGTGGGGTGTGACTTTCTGGGGGTGCTAAGGAGTGTCGTCTGGCCACCTCATGCTCCTATGGCTGCCAGCACACTCTCAGCTTCCTGCATGGGGTTTCTGTGTCCCTGCAGCTTTAAGACACCTGCAGCTGACAGCCATGGAGCTCTGGCTGCTGGTGGGAGGGGCTGGCTCTGTGGAGGACTTTTCATTTTGAAATGGCAGCCAGGGAGCGGTTACATACATTTAATTTCAAAATTAACATCAAAAGGAGGCGTTATTCCCAAAACAGGAGTGCAATAACCATTTCGAAATGAACGCCTTTTAATTTCAAAATTAATTTCGAAATGAGCAATTGCTGTGTAGCCGCTCTCCTGCTCATTTCAAAATTGCCCCTCATTTTGAAAATTATTTCGAAATGAGCTGCAAGTGTGGCCACAGCCCATGAGTGGTGGGGCAGTGTAGCTGCCTCAAGTGCAATCTCATCTGAGCTCCTTGGGTTGTACTCATGCCGTGGTGGTCACCCTTCTATTTTTTAACTCAGTATTTTGATCAGTATTAGCAAGAGTATGTCTACACTGGGGCACTGGAGATGTAATTTCAGTCCCCTAGTTACCTCACGAATACAGATGGGAGGATTTTTTTCAGTGAAACCTAAAACATTAAAAAATGCTGTTTCAGTGACATTGAAGTAGTTTATTAGTTGCTTCATTTTGCTGAATTTTTTTGGTTGAGGGAATTCACTAAAAACTGTTTTAAACCCCAAAGTGGTGTTGAGATTTTTGAAACAAAGGCTACATCTACACTAGCCAAAACCTTCGAAATTGCCATGCAAATGGCCATTTCAAAGTTTACTAATGAAGCGCTGAAATACATATTCAGCACCTCATTAGCATGTGGGTGGCCGCGGCACTTCGAAATGAGCAGATGGGAATAAGGGGACTTCGAAGTAGCCAGGGTCCTTTTGAGAAGGAGCCCTATTTGGATGAGCTGTGCGGCGGCGAGCCGCATCAATTTCGAAGTGCCGCAGTCGCCTGCATGCTAATGAGGCGCTGAATATGTATTTCAGCGCTTCATTAGTAAACTTCGAAATGGCCATTTACATGGCCATTTCGAAGTTTTTGGCTGGTGTAGACATGGCCAAAATGTTTCAATTCTGATTCAGAACATTCCAGTGTTTGTCTATGAGTATCTATTCATTTTATTAAGAAACATTTCATTAAAACAATTGTTTTGTTTTCAGATATAGCTAAATGTTTTATTTGACCACAAACTGATTTTTTCTGACTTCATTGCAAATTTTGTTTTCTGTTTGTCCTGATTTTTAAAAAAAAAATTAAATGGCCAGTGTTTGGAAAAACCTGTTATTCCTCTAGCTTTACTTAAAAATATAAGTGCTAAGCGCTACATGTAGCTTGAGTTGCATCCAGGGATGTTATTTTAATATGCTGCATCCTGTGTATTTGTTGTGAGAGCACCATGTAATCTAGTCAGGAATGAAAATACAAAATGTAGGTCCCCTGCTACTGGCAAAATTTGTTCTACACGTAGTTTCCTTATTCAATTTTCTTTTTCCTGATCTGACTATTTTCTGGTATCCTAAATAGAGGGGAGGAAACTCACCCTCTTCTTTAACAGAGCAGTTCTACAGTGCTAAACATTCAAGATCAGTTTCCTTTCCAGACACTAGTTTCACACAGATATAATTCCAGTAACTTCAGTGAAGCTATTTGTGATTTACCATGTTGGAGAGGGAAGGCAAGCCCTGTGAGGTGAGCAATAGATATGACTGATGCTAGGTTGTGCACCGTGCAGTATGTTTTACATATATATGTATATAAATCACAAGGAGATTTGGGCAGTGTTCTTTTTTTCTACAGCAAAGCAAACTCCACTGTGATGTTGTGTACATATGAGGATGTTGTGAAGGACAAGACTATATCAGGGTTAAAAAAGAACGAGAGAAGTTCACAGAGGCTGGGTTCACCAGTGGCTATTAGCCAGGATGGGCAGGGATGGTGTCACTAGCCTCCGTTAAAGTGGTTAAAAGTAGCTTACTGAGGAAAAACTCAACTCTGGGTGGTATAGTCATGAATGGAACGTTACTGTATGCTGGATCTCAGAAATACACTTTTACTTTTAGACAGACCCCAGAATGTTCTAGGTCTCTCACCGGGTTTGTGCATATTAACAAGAATCAAGATAAGGACGTATTTAAATTATGCAAGTCTGGCTGTGCTTTTCCCATGTAAGATGAAATACAGGGGTTAACAATGTGAATGTGATAGCCCAGTGTGCCTTGACCTTAATTTCCTTACATGTGCCCAAGCATCCAAGTTGTCTGAAAGGGCAGAGCACTAACTGAAGTATGCACGCTTAGATCTGCATTGGAGAAACATAGTTTAGATCAAGACAACCATGCCTTTCTTGGACAGATTAGACTTGGGTCTCAGACTCATGGTCCACTGCCAACCCTGGCTGGAGCAGTTGTACAATCTGGACTGGGAGTACTGATGAGCCAGGGGAAGAGGTAAACTGTTCCCACTCCCCCAAGGCACACTCCTTCCTGCCACCACCCTACCTCCTCACCCCTACTGCACCCTGTTTCCTATGGACATGGCCTCAGGGACTACAAGGGCTGCAGGTACTGGGCGGCAGCAGCAGCAGTTGGCCCCCCCTGCACTCTCCACAGCATCAGGAGCCGCAGGAAAGCTGAGCACACTCAGTGTGCAAGCTCATTTATTCTCTTTCCCTGGGCTTCATGTTCTGTACAACAATACACGTCACAAGAAGTGGTAAAAAAATAACAGTACAATGTAAGCAATGATATAAAATCCAGTGTTTCAGAAATGCAAACTAATGGAATGTTCATCAAAACTGAGGGGGAAGGATGAGGTGCTTATGAAAGTTATGTTTACAACAAAGCACCTTTGAAAAAAATTGGGGCCAGGTCCTCAGCTGACATAAACCATATTGCTTTTTTTCAAATCAAGAGAATTAGGCTGATTTCTGCCAGTTGAAAAACTGGCCCATTGTATGTTGTTTGTTGAAAAGGAGGGAGGGGTTGAAACTGATGGAAAAGGGGAGTGAGTTTCATACTTCAGGGGTCAGTACAACAAAGGTACAAGATTGCCTGCCAATCAAAAAGATGATAGTAGTGGCATTCCCAACAGGCAAATAGCATCAGAAGATAAATAGCTCCATGACAATACTCAAACGTAAAGAACTAAACCTTAGATAGTCTTAATGCTAAAGAGGATTTTATAGACCAGGGCTAGATGAGAAACAATCTAATATAATATAGACATCAAAAAAGTTATAAGTAGGAGGAATACAATATAATCATAATAATGAATATGCTGCTGGATTTTGCGAAAGCTGCAAGCAAGGTGGAAATCCTGAAGTATGACTTAGAAAGAAATTAAATAACAAAGCCTCATGGTTTCAAAGCCTTGCGTGGTCATTGTGAGGTCACCACAGGATGTAACACAGAGGCAAAGGGACCCCGTTCTTCACAAAGAACTCTCACCTCAGGCCTGAAAAAGCTCACAATACCAAACACTCTATCCATAAAGAGTAATGTAACATAGCCATAGAAAGTTCATAACTTGTCAAAATCCCTAATCATTGTGAACTATATGGGTAGGTAACATTTGAGGAATAATGTAATTGAAAGCACGCTCAGTGATGGCCCTTTCAGGCAGGAAGCAGTATAACCCTACCTGTTGCATTTAGCCATAAATGCAATAAAAGCCTTGCCCCATTCTATCTGCCTGCTGCTTGTGCCAGAGGGTGGGGAAACCCCTGCACCCCACTCCTGGCAGGAACACCAGAAGGGTGTAGTGATGCAAGTCCTAAGATCCCAACCCCACTTTCTCTGAGGAGCATGGAGAGTGTTGAGGGGGACTACAGGTAGGTGGGGTGGGGATGAGTAACCACTTGCTTTAGCCCAAGGCCCATAAAACCCTAATTTGTCTTAGTTGTTGAGCTTTGCTTTATACCAAGACTTTCACTGGAAAACAATCAGAGGCCACTACAAACAAAATCACAAAGTGAAAAACAGAATATTATAAGAAGACAGGTGTTCACTCTGTCTATGAATAGAAGGAAGAAACAATAGACCAAATTTAGGGGATAATCCCACTTTATTAGATAGGAGAAGTAACCATTAATAAGTGTAGACCCATGTTTGTTTCCCATGGTTTTGTATTTTAACCATTTATTTACATTGCTTTTGCTCATTTCTAGTGAACCTTTCTTCATCATCGTCATCAACAACAACAAATGTGGGCTCAGTGCCCATTGGTGTCCGATGCCTCCCTCACTATTTCCTTCCATCTTTTCCTGTCCAGTGTAGAATGGCTTAGTTTATGTAGACTAGCTCCACACCAATCTACTATATCATATACCCATTCTCTGTGGGGTCTGCCTCTCCTATTCGAACCACCCATTATGCTGAATACCAGCGTTCTGATTTTTTCGATCATCATTCATTCTGCAGATATGTCCAAATAGCTGTAACTTCCATTGTATAACCTTCTGCAGTAGGTTCTTGTTCAGCTGTACCTTCCTATGTAATTCCTTGTTGGAGACCTTCTGTATCTTTCATATTCTCAGGATCTTTCTCTAACAACTCCTCTTGAATGCCAATATCCTTCTCTTTGAATCTTTTATTATCACCCATGTCTCACATCTGTACAACATGCTGCTGGATACACATATTTTTAATATGCTCAGCTTTGTTCCTAAGCTAATCTCTTTGCTTTTCCAGATTTTATCTATCACTTTCAAACTTGCTCTAGCTATTCTAGTCACTATTTCCTTCTTACAGTTTAGATCATACATTATGTTGCTCCCCAGATACATGAACTTCTCTATGTACTCTAGTTCAATCCTGCGTACACTGATCTTTCTTCCTATTTCTTTATCTCCAAATACCATTGTTTTTGTTTTATCAATGTTCATAATCAGTCCGTACTGCTTCCCTTCCTCATTTAGCACCTGCACCATTCTTGATAGCTTCTCTTCATCTTCCTCAATGATAACTATATCATCCATGAACCTCAAGTTGTTGATTGTCATCCCATGTACAGATATCCTTCTACCTCTTCCTTGATCTTGTCCATCGCTCTTGATGTACGAGGTGCTTGATGAACATACTTGGTGATATCGGATCTCCTTGTCTCGCACCTCTACTCATTCTAACCCAATTTTCAACACTCTGCACATTCTCACCACTGCTTCCGCAGTGCCATTGATATCCTTCAACAACTGTATCAGTCAGCTATCCACCGTGTATGACTCCAGCACCACTCAAGTCACTTTCTGATCTAAACTGTGAAATGCCTTCTGAAAATTCAATGAAGCTGTTGGAGATGTTCTTGTTCTTTCATTGAGCTTTCTGTGCTATCAATCTTAGTGCCAATATCTGCTGTACGGTACTTCTATCTTTCCTGAATCCTGCTTGCTCGTCTGCTAGACGTTGTTCCGTCTGCGATCTCAGCCTCTCCATCAGTATCATCATCAGCCCCTTACCTAGATGACTTGTTAGGGCAATCATTCTGCAGTTCTTGCACTCCAGTGCACTTCCTTTTTTTTGTATTGTGAAAGTGAACCCTTTAGCTTTTCTTAAATTAATCTACTTTTGTTTTATTATAAGTGCTTACAAGTGCTGTGTGATATATAGGAGTGGTGGTTTAAAACAAAATAATCTGGGGCACACTACACCTTATGCTTCAGAGGATCTGGGATTGCTGAGAGTAGGCAGTGTCAGGGGTTGATATTACAGGGAAAATGCTTCAGAAGCGTTTGGAGTCAGGAGTACTATTATTCTGTAAGGCAAAGACAGGCCTTGGCATAACCTAATGGAGACAGCTTCAGTGGCTGACAGGACGCTGATATTAGGGACTGACTTTTCATGAGGCACATTTAGAAAGCCCTCATGCTGGAGGTCGGTGGTAACAAGGTGACCCTCAGTTCTGGGTGCCCTGAGAACTGCATACAGGATAAATGGGGTGTTTTGTAACATGCTTGTGCCATGGTTTCCTGTGGAAAAGCCATATTTATTAATCTGGCAACACACTTCCAGAAAAGTTCCCTCAGTAGTGGTGGCTATAAAGGAAGAGACAGTCCCCCCTTATGTCAATAGCTTCCAACATGTAGCAAGTTTTCTGTCTTCTCAGAGTAAAGGTTGGGATGATCTGCGGCCTCCAGTTGCCAATGCCAGTTAAGCATTCCTGCTCATAAAGAGGAGAAATAAGTTCCACATGTATCATCAGAGTATTTATGAATACTTTTACCTGTGTTTGGAAAACATCTTGCCAAGGGACCATATTGTTAAGGCATTGACTAGCACTTGGGAGATTTGGATCTAATTCCTGGCTCTGGCACAGACTTCCTCTGTTGCCTTGGGTAAGCTATGTATTTTCTCTGTGCTCCTGGCTCCTGTCCTTCAAATGGGGATTACAATACTTCCCTCCTGCTTTTGTCTGTCTTGATTATTGAAATTATAAACTCTTTAGGGCAGACACTTTCTTTTTATGTCTCTCTACAGTGTTTAGAACAACAGAGCCCTAATTCTGAGATGCTATGATAATGCAAATATATAGTATATTGAAAAAGAGGATAGTTTTTTGATGGATGCCGGATGTCAAATTACCAATGTTTTTTGTGCAGTACAAATTGGAGACATCTGTAACTGAGATCCTATTCTCTGTATCCTTGTCTTTCTGAAGAAATAATTTTTCAGAGGGAAAATGTCACTAAATCCTTATTATTGATATGACAAATCTGAAGGGTATATTTTTTTAAACAGCACCTCTATCAGTCTCTCCCATGTCACCTAACTTTTATGCAATAACACCGTTTCCTTAGCAATAGCATATAAAATATCTCTCACTTCCCAATATTATTCATAGAATTCCCATTATAGAACATTGAGAACCCAGATTAGAAGAGTACAAGAATATTTTATCACCAGTTTGAAAACGTTGTTACCACTGCTATAAATTAAGAAGTTAAATTACTCCCACATTGTGTATTGATATACTGTTCATGGCAGAAAAATTCCTTTGAAATATACTGTACAAATACATATGGAGAAATTCCAAGCCTGTTGATCACTGCAAAGTGACTGCCAGCAAAGTGGAGCATATATAGGGCTTGTGGGTGGAGGGAGGTGAGAGGGAGAAAACAGACTGCAAACAATGAGCTGAAGATGGGCAAAACTCAGAGTAATAAAATACCTCATGGTTGGTTGGTAATTAGTGCATCCAACAATGAACTTTCTTTCCTTCAACATATACTGTCTATGAAGTGAAGTGGTATATAAAAATATATCATTGGTCACCAGGTGCAATTTTCCATAAATCTGTGGGGCTTACATACATCTATATAGACATATATTAGGTGCAACTTTCAAGAGGCCTTCACCAGACCACTAAAAATGCACATTTTTTGTGTAAATGTTTTTGCATGAGCAATATTTCACATTCAAAAACTTAGACTGGCAAGAAAAATAGTATTTATGTGGCAAAATAAGAACCCAGGGGCCAGATTTACTGGTATACTCTGGCTGCTTTGTGCCACTCTGATGACGCAAAGCAACCATAAATGTGGTTTAACTAGCCAGTTAAGCCCTGTTTATGACTGCTTTGTGTTGCCAGTGACACAAAGCCGCCAGAACATACCAGTGAATCTGGTTCCAGATGTCTACAAATACATTTGCACAAACTGGTTTTTGCACTTACAATCCTCACACATGACAAATTGCAAGAGCAAATAATGTGCACACAAATTGCCTTAATTTTAGGAGGGTCTTTTGAAAATGTTACCTATTATCTTCATATGTTGCCTTTTATGTATAAAATAGTGACACCTCATTAAAAATTATTAGAGACATTTGCTTGTTATATCAAATTGGCAACCAAACTGCCAATTTTGCAAAATATAATAAAAGAGGTACTTGTACACCTTTCACAAAGAAATAAAAACAGAATGAACTAAGCAAGAAATACAAGCAGATTACTTTTGTTTTGCCAATAAATTGGCAAAGTCATTAGTTAACTTAGCAGAATAATCAACAGCATGTGTTGCTAGTTACAATATTTTTTCTCACCTGCTCATAAATGAATATTTATCTAGGTTGACAACATGTAGGACACGATCTGTTTTTATGAACAATGCTTTTTACAAGAATGTCTGTTGGACTTGCTGAATTATCCCACAATCAAAAATAGAATAAACACTCAAGATTCATTGACAAATAATGGACCATCAAGAAGTTGTTTAAAAAACAATCAGAACACAGCTGTAGGTACATGCATGGTGTGTGTGTGTGTGTGTGTGTGTGTGTGTGTTTTAAAGGCTATTGTTTTGTCGATTTTCTTCCCTGAGGAAAGAGGGCAACAAATAGAAGCTGAATGACATTTTTCCCCTGCTTGCACTGAAAAATTCAAAGATAATCACAAGTAAACCCTGAAGCTTACATTTGCTTGTAGGACCCTTGACTTTTGCCCTTTGGTTGGTTCTTCTTGGATTAAGCTCACCTAGGGATATCTTGTGCCTGCATGACTTAAAATGGCAAAGAATGAAACACATGAAACAGATCTATAGCTCAAGACAGCAAGACAAATATATTTCCCAAAGTGGCTTACCTTAATGTATAATCATGTAGCAAATCATGTATTCATTTGTATTATTAAATAAAGACTAACATAGTTGTACATTCAACAAAGCATTAGGCATGCACAAAGGATCATGGGTTCCCAGCATTCTCTGCTCTCTTTTGGAAAGCCGCTGACTCATTCCCTAAGCAATCAGTGTTGTGTGCCATTACAAATGGGATGGTTAATAGGCCTGCATCCATTATCATTAGTGCATCTCAGCACGCAGGTACATGATGGGTCCTGCCAGCGCATTTGCTCCAGCTCACTGAGCCAGGGGCCATGCTCCATTGCAAATGAGGATGAGGAACACCTGCTCCAGGGTTTTTCAGCAGACCAGAGTCATCCTTCACATCTCATGCAACACTTGTTCTGTCAGAATGCAATGCTGGCACAGGCCAGAATGCTGGTTTGCCAGGCATCTGACTAAAGATTATAGACTTCCCTGTGGTGGTCTGCTGAAGTTCTGCTTTGAATTTTTTCAAAGAAACCTTTTAAAAATTTATCAGTTCCATGTTAGGCATTCAGTCATTATGTTACAAGCTTAAAAATAAAGATGAAAAAATTACTTCAGAAATTAACTTTTTTGGCAATTATAATGGCAACATAAAATATTTATTAAATCTCATAATTATATTCACGGTGCAGAGTACTAATTGTTTGGATGTTTTCTAAGATGGTTTTTACTTTTGGAAAATAAGGCTGTGGTTTCACTGCTCTGAAATCATTTACAATGTTGCGTAGTTTTGCTTTTAACTGTCTGTACAAGAGCAACCAGGACCAAACAGACACTAGCCAGAAGGACCAGAGTCAGGATGGTGGCTTTCTTCCATTTTGTCCTTTCATTTGGTATCGACTGCCAAACCCACACAGGCTCGTTTCAGCCAGCGAAAAACAAAATTTAGGGCAAACATACTGTCTTAGCTAAAAAGAAGAGATCCTGAGGTCAACTGCCTTGCAGGTAGCATAGATCAGAGTGAGAGGTGATGCAAAGTTGGCAGGTTAGTCATCTTGAACTTCTGAAATCCCAGTAAGGGGTCCTGGTGTTTTTGTAATTGGTTAGAGCAGCACTGAGGGCTGTTGTAAATGTATGCTGGTTGTTAATGCCTTGTAACAGCTGGAAATAGGCAGAGATTGTGGGAGGCCTAGGGGGTCTCTTAGGCATGACCTCTTTCTCAGGCCATCTCTCTTTTTTTTCTTTACTATGGTGGCAGCAGGGAGAGGAAATAATGTGTGAGACCCTCCCAGCCTTACACCATCCAAGACTCCCTCCAGAACTAGGGAAGTCCTCTCAGGTCTGGTTTTTATGGCCAGATTGTGCCCATGGTACAGTGCAAATTTAGCAAGAATGCTCTGAAGAATTTAGCTCACATTGTCAAGCCAAACAGCAGTCATGTACCACTTTAAAGACTAACAAAATGATTTTTAGGTGATGAGCTTTAGTGGGACAGACCCACGTCTTCAGATCTATCAATAGAGAGGTAGCCATGTTAGTCTGTATTCTCACAAAACAAAATGGCAGCCATGTAGCACTTGTAGATCTGAATAAGTAAGTCTGTCCCACTAAAGCCCATCACCTAATAAATCATTTTGTTAGTCTTTAAAGTGCCATGTGACTGCTGTTTTATTCAGTGAGAATACAGACTAACATGGCTATCTCCCTGTTGCCATTGTCTAGCGGGTGAGAAGTATGCTCCTTTAGGACTAAAATAATCCCTCCTCCTGACACACACTCCCATGGCTGGGATTCTCTTGGCTCTAATATCTCCTGGACTAGGATAACAGGGTGATAATCCTGCCTATTTCCCTCAGGAAGTTCTTAAATTATTTCTTTGCTCTGTTTGTATTCTTACCTTAATGATGCCTGCAGGGATCCTCTACTTCTTGGTGGCATATCGAGCAGTTTCTCAGGAGTGGAGTAGGCTTTCAAACTGATTTCCTTGAAAGGAAGTTAATTTCCTCCCCACTTGTCTTAGTGGGGGGTCTATAAAACCCAGCATGACTCTTTCCTCAAACTAGAGCCTGGAGCATGCTGAGTTAATACTCCCTCCTTTGCAAATCAGAAGGCCTGCCCTCTTCTCTATATTGTACCTGTGGAAATAAGACTACCAGAACAGGCATCACTTGATGACGTGAGCACTGCCATGTTTCATGACATTCAGTCATTTTATGAGATATGGTCCATGACATATGAAATGGTTCCCTAGGAGACAATAACAGGAGACTCTTCATGGTCCACATAACAGCTAAACAACCCATCTCAATTCTTTCTCCCAAGAAAACCACTGTCGGCTTAACTAAAATGCTGGGTGGGCTCTAATAAGACTGCACAGCCTGAAGGCCAATTTCAAAGGTCTTGTGCTGGTGTGCAAATTAGCCATTAAAACTGAACCTCTGGCACTGGTTAGTGCAAAACTTCTGTTGGATAGACTAGAAGCCTATTTTACAGCGTGTTGACTGGCAAAGATGTCCTCAAATCTTTATATTCAGTGAGGCTAGTCAAGGTCACAGCAATGGTGGAAAAACTAACATGAGCCTGTTGGTGATAGCCTGTGAGACGTACAAATGACTGGATTTGCTGCACTGTGGGGGATGTGTTTCACTATGCTTTGAATGTTGCTTACCAGCAGGCAGGTTTGGCCTTTTCTCAGAGAATAGTCTAGTGAGACTTTCATCTTTGCCAATGACATATCTAATGAGATTTGATGTTTTTTGTTTCGTTTTTTTTTTCAGCCTTCAGGCTGCCACCTTCTCCAGGTAGGAATCTGAGAGAAGCCTTTAAATTACCATATTAAGAAGACAACAGTAGTATATTGGTTATGGGATTGAAATATTTGGATCATTAACACCTGGAACATTACAGGAGCTCTGTTTAAGCCAGGCAGCACTGTGTATGACCCATGCTTTGTTCTGCTGTTCTGGGTTGAGGGGAATTTGCTTATGCCTTTTTGTGAGATTTAGGGCAGAGATGTAATGGGCTCCCCCAGTCAGCCTGTATAAAAACCAGTATCCCAAGTAGATCAGCTAATCTAAATGGCTTCTAAACCCAGTACAAATTTTTATGAAGGATTTAGAAGCAGAACATCTGAAGTTTTTCTAGTCACTCTTGAGCCGCGTCTACACGTGCACGCTACTTCGAAGTAGCGGCGCCAACTTCGACGTTAGGCGGTGAGACGTCGAAGTTGCTAACCCCATGAGGGGATAGGAATAGCGCCCTACTTTGACGTTCAACGTCGAAGTAGGGAACGTGTAGACGATCTGCGTCCCTCAACATCGAAATAGCGGGGTCCTCCATGGCGGCCATCAGCTGATGGGTTGAGAGACGCTCTCTCTCTAGCCCCTGCGGGGCTCTATGGTCACCGTGGGCAGCAGCCCTTAGCCCAGGGCTTCTGGCTGCTGCTGCTGCAGCTGGGGATCCATGCTGCATGCACAGGGTCTGCAACTAG
Source organism: Carettochelys insculpta (assembly GCF_033958435.1). Lineage (NCBI taxonomy): Eukaryota > Metazoa > Chordata > Testudines > Carettochelyidae > Carettochelys > Carettochelys insculpta. The sequence continues at coordinate 50,384,160 of NC_134143.1, read as the reverse complement.
TTGTCGGCTCTGTGTATCTTGTGCTGTTTAGTGCAAGTATGTCTGGGAGGGGCCCTTTAAGGGAGCGCCTTGCTGTTGAGTCCGCCCTGTGACCCTGTCTGCAGCTGTTCCTGGCACCCTTATTTCGATGTGTGCTACTTTGGCGTGTAGACGTTCCCTCGCAGCGCCTATTTCGATGTGGTGCTGCCCAACATCGACGTTCAACGTCGACATTGCCAGCCCCGGAGGACGTGTAGACGCTATTCATCGAAATAGCTATTTCGATGTAGCGTGCACGTGTAGACGTAGCCTTGGATTTTTAAGGCCCACTAAGTTCTGGTATCACTTGGAATTTCTCTGCAAGCTAACCTTCATTTTGTGGGAGTGTTTACTCTGCTGTCTTGTCTAGTTCAGTTTTAATTTAGCGCAATTATATTTTTCTCGGGACATAATGAAAATACAACAGTAAAGTCAGTGACCAGTTGGATTTTCAGTGTTTTTTGCTGGGAGACAGCTGATTTTGGCAACAATTTGGCTTTATTTGGGTAAACTGCAATGGATAGCTGTTGTTGGCTTCATCACAGCTTAAAAACATGTATATGGCACATTTATGTTTCTTTTCTTTTCACAGATTATTTAACGTCATAATTAACCACTCTTATCTTCCAGACAGACTGGACATTGCTATTTGCAAATATGCTGCAATTGTGCATATTTGAAGTTATTTTTTGTAATATAGACACAGACACAGAGTTTAAGTACATATTAACCAACACTGACCCTGGTGGAAAATGACTTTGCTCATGTTTCCTTCACCAAATCAAGGGGTCTTTGAGCTTTCCTGCCTTAACATTTTTTAGATGGAGAGAAAATGCCATGGATGCTTGGAGGACTCCTGTACAGGGAAGAGCAGGGATGGAAATGACATATTACATGTCTTCTGTCAAGCTGTTGGTCTCAACATGGTAGATAGAGATTCTGAGAGTTTTAGTCAACGATGAGCGAATTTCTTTCCTGGATCTAGACAAGAAACCAGCTTCTGATGCAGGGGGGGCTCCTAGGGCACGTATAACATAATGAAAGTGTGTCTGAATCAAGTATGACATAATCCATAATTATCACACTATAATGTTTGCCAACAATACTTCTTTATAGCAGTCCCACCGTCTACTCATGTTTGCACAAAAGGATCCTCTCAATGGAAAGGGCACTAGTGGGGCTTTCATACTACTTGGAAGGCACTAATGTGAGTCAGGAGGCACACAAATGTGCTACTTCTCTCTGTATATTCCCAGTCGTAAAATGTAGGTAAAAAGACTTTATCCTATTCCCCACATCCTCAAGTGTCCTGCGAACAGAACAGCACGAACATAGTGTAACACATGGTACTGGTATGGGTGGGGAAAAGGACCTGCTGTGGTGTATTCATTTACTTGCCTTGCTCCACTATTCGCATGGAGTCCTCTGGAACCTTAGAGACTAACAAATTTATTAGACCATGAGCTTTTGTGGTAAAACATATTTCCTCTGGTTGGTATTTATGAAGCTACAGACTAGCCTGGCTACTCTTCTGACACTATTTGTTCCATTAAGTTCAACTGGTCAATTTTAACTCCACAGTTTGTAACCATTGATACGCTTGCTTTTGTTTCACCACCTTCTGCAGCTTGACCATATAACCAATGCCAGCAAATTGTGGATCTTGTGTCTTCCAGTAGCCAGACCATGTATGAGGTTTGTGACTCTCCTAGTGGCTCCCCAATGAGTAGAGCTTATCCTTCAGTTCAAACAGTTGAGGTTCATGCTTTGAGACCAAGAAGTCATGGGTTCATTTCACCTTGATATTGTTACCTAAACATAATTTATATACTCATCCTTCTGCTGTTTAGTTCAATTAACTTCTTAGGTTCCAGTTCCTCTGGTTGAATTGTGGAATTATCTGGCAAATCTGGATTGTCTGTTTCAGATTTGGGTTCCACATTTCTTTCCACCAGGTAGATACAATCCTCCTGTGTTGTCTCATACACTCTCTTATCTGATACTTCTATTTTAACTCTAACCCTCTAACGTAACTATTGGTCTTCCTAGATTTGTGCACCTGGAATTAAGGATAAATAACTTTGTACCTTTTCCTAGGGAAAATATTACCCAACAGTTCCTCCCATGGTTTGGCCCCTTAGGCTCAAAGGTTCTTTGAAACTTTCCCCATACTTGCTGAAGTGCCCTCAATCTCATCCAAGTATGTCAGGATCAGCCATATGCTTAGCTAGGTTGACAGTGATGGGTCTAATGCTGTCATTTGAAATCATAGTGGTAGGAGAATTTAACTTCCCTGTGTGTACATTCTCCATGAAGTGTACCCCATCTTCAGTGCCTGGGAACCCTGGGCCCTTCTGAATCACCAGGCACAGGGACAACTGCCCTAGATCCCCTTACTTCAAAAGAAAGCTGATTAGGTTCAGCAAGGACAAGTGCAGAGTTCTGCACTTGGGACAGAAGAATCTCAAGCATTTTTACAGGCTGGAAATCTGCTGGCTAAGTAGCAGTGCAGCAGAAAAGGACCTGGAGTTTACAGTGCATGAGAGGCTGGATATGAGTCAACTGTGTGCTCTTGTAGCTAAGAAGGCTAGTGGCATATGTCAGTGCACTAGGAGGAGCATTTCCAGCAAATTTAGATAAGTTATTATTCCTCTCTATTTGGCACTAGTGAGGCCATATCTGGAGTATTGTGTCCAGTTCTGGACCTCCCATTATAGAAAGGATATGGATGTGTTGGAACAGGACCAGCAGAGGGCAACAAAAATGACTAGGGGGCTGAAGAACATGACTGATGAGGAGTGCCTGAGAGATTTCGGCTTAGTTAGCTTGTGGAAGAGAAGACTGAGGGGCAATTTGATAGCAGCATTCAACTTCCTGAGGAGGGGCTCTAAAGAGGATAGAGAGAGGCTGTTCTCAGTAGTGACAGATGGCCGAACATAGAGCAATGGTCTCAAGTTACAGAGGGGGAGGTGTAGCTTGTATGTTAGGAAAAAATGTTTCACCAGCGGGTGGTGAAGCACTGGAATGCATTACTGAGAGAGGTGGTGGAATCTCCATCCCTAGAGGTTTTTAAGTCCTGGTTGAAAAGGTCCTGGCTGGAATGATTTAGTAAGGTTTGATCATGCTTTAGGCAGGGGGCTGCACTTGATTACCTTCTGAGGTTCCTTCCAGCATTAGGATTCTATGATTTTATGCTTTGGTGGGCCTGGATCTTAGAGGTCATCTGAAGAAAAAGCTAGGTCATATCACAAGAGAGCTCTCATTTTTAGGTTGCCTGTTGCTGGTATTTTGTTATTTATGGAATGGAGTTTATATGAGGGTCTAAGGACCCTCCTAGCTTTAAGTTCCCGATAATCTTTCTGACTATTTTATCCCTGAGTTTTTGTCTTATCTTTGCCTACAGCTCCACATCTTCTGTATAATCATGCATTATACCATCAGTCTTAACATTATGTGAGGTAGTGACAGCACCCTAGGGTGTACGAATGTAACCATCTGTTGCATCCAGTGTTGCTCTTGGCTGGCTGTCTCTTGGATCAACTGTGCTGCTGTTGCTCCTCGGCCTAATGCTCATTCAGCCACTGTAATAGAGGTTCTACATCTGTGCTTTTCTCTTTGTTCATGGAGGCATTCTTAAACCCCACTTTTGGCACCAAGTGTTTGACTGAGGCCCAGGGAAAACCAAAATAAATGGCATTAACTTACAGTTGATAGCGAGAAATAAAGTAATTGTAAGAACAGTCTTTTTTGAGAATTTTCATGCCTCCTACCTGGAACATAGTCTAGAAGGCCTGTTAGTTACTTGCACTGGAGATGAGAGGAAAAAGAATTCCTTCTTCTATCAGAGAACTTCCCACCTTTACTCTCTTACTAAGTTCAGATGCGGAACCACTTCTTCAGCTGACAGGCTCAGTAGCTTCTTCAGAACAACAAGTGTGTGTGACAAACAGTAAAGAGAGGATGGGGTGAAGAAAGACGGGGACAATAACCATGCAATCGTGAGATTATTCAGCATAGTCATATATAACTCTTTTCAGATCTTACATAAAAGAAGAGGAGTTAAAGATCTAAGTAAAAATGGACTCCTTATTTATGGCAGAATGGAATGTACAAACCCTGCTGATCAGACAGTTCGTCTAAAATTGCATTACACCGCACAGAAAAAAAATCTAGTGCCACTATGGCAGTGCCTCTGTAACACTGAGGAATATTTCAAAGGTTCCTTGCGGCAGAAACTGTGCATTTATTACACTGATTTTTCAAGGTTATCATAGATGAATGGGATTGTACTGCTTATGGACTTCAGCATCTGCTTATGTGCTTTGCTTTGCTGAATAAGTGACTAAAATAAAACTCATATTTTGACATATTTTTATTTAATTTGGAACAAAGATTAAAAAAAATAATCAAAATTCTCCATGAAAGGGACTGAAGCTCTTGCTCCTGGAGGCCCTGGGGTCCAAGTCTCAGATGAAATATTCAAAAGCTGTGAATCTGGGAGTTTGGAAATGGGGCTTCAAGTCTCCTGGCTCACTGTCATCCTACCTTAGGGGTTAAAGAGGAGCCAGAAACCTTGAAGCCCCCTAAACTTGAAGCTTCACAGCTTTGGAGCTGTAGCTTCTAATGCTTCCAGGCTCCTGGCTTTTTGTCAGATCCCTTTGTGGCTGTGGTGAGTAAGCTGGCAGAAAATCAGGGTTCTATCACAACTTAGTTGAAATTGAACTATCTCCATTAAATATCTCAATTATGACTATTTGGCATTCTTGACAGAAGAATTTCCAACTAAGTCCCTTAAATTTCAATGGGATTTAAGCATGTGCTTAAAACTCAGCAGAAGCGCAGGTGTTTTAATGCTTTGCTGAATAGGGATGGACTTTGGCTAAGCACTGACCATGGCAGCTGGCTCCTTAAAATGAAATCAGGTCCAGCTCTTCTAATCCTGTCCAAGTACATTCTTGGGGCTGCTCCTAAGAGTCTGAGAGAGTGAGCACAAGGAAAGAGAAAGGAGTCGACTGTGGCTAGGGAAGTAGAGTGAGCTTGGGAGAAAAACAGAGCTGGGCTGAGATCTCCAGGGAGGGAATGTACCTAAAGAAGAGAATTGTGAGAGTTCTGTGATTGAGCAGTGGAGTCAGACCAGGCTGGTGAGCACAGAGGGCAGGAAAGCAGGTGGGGGTGGGGAGGTCAACTAAAAACTTCTCCAAACTATAGAGCAATGTCCAGAGAAGACTGGAGACAGTGAAAGCTGAGAGCTGCAGGGGAAGATGCCTGTTGGCTGTCTGAGACAAAGGTGGAGCTGAGGGCCCAGAGGAGGAGGAGGCAGTGATAGGTCTGAGGCAACATCTTGGGCCATACCTTAGAAGGAACAGAAGAAAGAAGGTTAAGAGGTGTGTGATTAAGCATAGGAAAAAATGGCTGGAAACTGAGGTGTGATGAGAAATGCCAGAGGTATACGTAGTCTGGTGTTGATGGAAAGTTAGGACATGAAAGAGTGAAAGTTCTGTTTACATTGTGCTGGTGAGACCTGGATTGTTGTTGTGGAACTTTGCAAAGTTAATTTGTTACAAAAAAGGCCACTGATATGCTGAAAGCTTGTGTGATCTTACTGGAAAAAAGAGGAAACTGAGGCTGGCATGTGAGTTGTGCCACAGTCTGGCTGCAGGAGGGTGCCCAAGAAAGGGTCTAACTTGTCAGAACATGCTTCATGAAAGTCAATGTCATTACATTAAAAGCTGAAAGCCTATGTCATTACATTAAAAACTCTGTTAAAATGTAATTTAAGTTAATAGGATCACACTACTGCAATTAGAGGTGCTGCTGACTGGAGCCCAAATACACTGTGGTCATTGTGAGTTTTATGTAATTACTACACTTGGCTCTGCTACCGTAAATGAGTCCTGACCTCCAACATCCCTATTTTGTTCCAGAGCTGGACTTCTTGTATGCAGATAGTGCATTTTAAAGCAAATTGTACAGCAGTGAGTTTGATGTAACAAGCGGCCACCTAAAACAGATTTGAACCTGGGCCTCTAGAGGTGAAATGCTAGTGCATTAACCCACTTTACAACCCAGTCTAGTAATAATACATTTTTAAAATACATTTTTTTAATTTAAAAAAGAATCTTGCATTTAGAACAGAACATTAAAAATCGAGGCACAACCTTGATAGTACTGAGAGAACAAGTGAAAAAAATGTCTGACCACATGTATATTACAACATAGTATTGCTCATGTCATGCTTGTGCAAACATTTTCTTATTGATTTCCTTGTTATTGTATCTGGTATCTCTCTTTGACTGCCCCCATCCCTCTTTCTTTTGTCTTTGTAGGGTTATTTGGCTCTACAGGAGTATAGTTTGGTAATCGAGAGGTACCAATAAGTTTAGCTGACAGAGAAGAATCCCTGAAAATCTCCAGTTCACAACAATTGAACTCTAGAGACTTAGCTAGAGTGTCCCAACCGATTCCAGCTGTCAGGAGGGATGTAAAGGAAGAAAGGTCTAAGGTCTCTGTCCAGCAAAGGGCTTCAGCACATTACATTTATACTACAGAGATCTTTTGAAAGAAGCCCTTCCAGAAGATCTCTTCACAAAGAACTTATTTTGAAAGAGTGAGTCCACATGCAAATAAGCGGATCAAAAGAGTGATCTGTTCTTTTGAAAGAAAACATTCACACAGCCCCTGCTCTTTCAAAAGAAAGAGGCAGGAACTGAAAAAGTCAGGCTCCATGAGGACTGCTCTTTCAAAAAAAAGGGCCTGCAAAGCATCTATACACATTTTCTTTGAAAAAGAAGCTTTCAAAAGAGGGTGCTTTTCCTGAAACAGGAGAGGAAGTGCGCTTTTGAAAGGAGAGCCTGTTCTTTCAATTTACTTTTGAAAGAACACTTTTTGGCTGTTTCTACACATGCCACTTTCTGTGAAAGTGGCATGCCAACAAACAGCCCAAAACATGCTAATGAGGCACGGATGTAAATTCCTGACACATCATAAGCATAAGGTCATATGATTTGGAGTCTGGAATGGAGTCATGCAACCTTATGCTAATAGGGTGCCGGGAATTTACATCCATGCATCATTATCATATTTCAGGCTGTTTATTAGCATTCCATTTTCGGAGAAAATGGCATGTGTAGAAACAGCCTTTGTGTGTAGATGCTCTGCAGGATCTTTTGAAAGAGCACACTTCTTTCAAAAAATCTTTTGAAAGGACTTGCTTGTGTAGACACACCCTAAGTCAGTGGAGCTGCTACAAGTTTGAAGTTAGGCACATGTTTGAATACCATGGTGACCAAAAACCTCAAATAGCCACTGTCCAAGCCATGCTTCATAGATCAAAGTCAATGGATCTTCAACTGCCCCTGGAAGCAGATTAACTACTGCAGCCTATGATAAATAGAAGTAATACTTGTATCATTCATAGCATCGCTAAGTAAATAGAGCTTCAAGGATTGTCCCATGTAGTTCAGTTTCTGGAATCTGGTGCAGTGGCCAAAAAAGCATGGGTAACAGGTAAGGTGCATATCACATAAGATAAATTACAGGTACAAATGGGGGGAAAGCCCTTTCTAACCATTGCAGCAACCTGGAAATCCAGAGACAGTCAAAGTGCCAAGAGAATCGCACTCATATCCATCTTCTTCTGATGAGGTTTTTATAGGTAAAGTGTATCATGCCCCTGAGCAATGCTTCATATGTTAACCATACTGAATTTTTGCTTTTTGTTTCCACCCTACCAAATAACTAATGTGTTTGCTCGTAATGCTGAGTTTTTCTTGCCAAATTGAAGTTAGTGATTATGCAATACTCATTCATTTCTCCCCATGTCAGAAAATAGTGTGTGAATTTAATGCTCCTAAAAATAAGGGTGTGATGGCACTTGCCTGAGCCAGGCATAAAGCAGACTGGAATTGAACAAGCCTCTCATTTAAAGCTCTGCCAACGCACCAGGATTCCAACCTGCAGGACTCTGCTATTGTCCTGCACCTCTTAACTGGAAACCTTCTATTGTGCCAACACACTGTGGTGATTTTGTGAAGCACATAAATGGAGGCTAGGCAGAGACAACTAAACTCATATTCATGCTTGTGGCCTCATTAAGATTTGAATTTTGGTCTCTGGAGGAGCCCTCCAGCTTCCTTAAAATTCATTTTTTTTCATAATGAAGATAGTTTTGAGTTTCACAAGCAGAGAAATGTCTTAAACCAATAAACATTTTATATTTGTTTCAAGATGCTTAAAACCAGCCAACCCATTTTTTAACAACTAGGGGGAAGAACACCTATTCTTTGCCAAGTTCCTGAAGACTGAGCAAATTTTTACAGATGAGTTATAAACCCCTGACTAATGGAGATTTAATGGAAGCGCTGACACAACTGAAACTAGAACAGCAGAAATGTACTGCTGCAATAACCTGAACTCTTCAAACTTTACCCAGTGCAGTTTCCTGTAAAATGACTCATTCTTCCTACTAGCACCCCACATTCCTCTGTTTGAGCACATGAATAATAAATTTCAGAAACCAGCACTTTTGGGAATTAAAAATAGGGGATTGAAAATATGCTTGCTCTTCCTTCTCCTAAATGTTTTCACAGAATGAATTTGGCAGGCCATCTTGGCAGGATCGTAGATTGGTGGGATTGTGCTCTCTGGAAACAAACAAACAAAAAAAGCTATCGGTGCAAAATTCAAGCTTGCTTTGATCTGGTTTCGAGGCTGGAGAGGTGGCTTGATTCCATACAGGCAAACCACAGAATCATTTGTCTCTATTTTCAGCAAATAACATGTTGTTTTAATCGTGCAACTTAGAAGAAGATACTTGTACTATAATCCACCAACTGCTATTTTTGTCTTCATTGAAGAGACCAGTGGGGATATATGCTGATGGCAACCCTGCTATGTGTCTGGGGATTACCAGATTTTGTAAGATGGGGTCAGTGTGAAAAGGCTAATATTAATCAACAAATTAGAACCAATGAAAACCTCCATAGGTGAGAGGAAATCTGTGAACTTGATCAAAAACATGCTTCTCATTCACAACTAAATAATGGGCCACGGGGAGGTACATCAGTAAATTATACAGGAAGCTTTCTTCAACAACTGATTCACCCTGACAGTTTTACTGGAGTATATGAAAATTAGTATTAAAGATGTGATATGTAGGCTTCTTTCCAGGAATTCCAATCTGGTTTCAATAAAATGGAAACACTGATTGGAAGTGAAGTTGCCTTCCGGTTTTGCCTTTGGCTATTATGTGTTCATTCGCAAAATGACTGAATTCCACAACTACTTTTAATATTCACCTTTTGAGTTCATCTCCCACACTGGACACATTGGAATGATTAAAATAGCATTGCCTCCTGATGCCGGATTCTCTTTAATTTGAAACAGCCTAGGTGCTGAGAAAAAAATGAATGTTCCTGTTAAGTCCATCCTTTCTTTGCATTAAGTTGCTTCAGTGCACATCTAGAACAGAATATTAATATACAAGTATTAAAAAAATATAGTGCTTCCTGAGTAGCTGCCAGAAAAAATAAAGATGACAATTTGGTGAAAAAACAGATTTTTGCACTATATATTGGTGTGTTTGCTGTAATGAATGTGCATTGTGACTACATATTCTTGCTTACGCTACTTTATTTTTGCAGCTACAGAGCCCTGTACATCAGTGGTGCTATAAAATAATATTAATTATGAGAAATTTGTATTGCTACTGCAGTCCACTAATGGCATAAGGAGGCCAAATTTAAAAAAATCTAAAAAGCAGAAAAATGGGAAGTCACAGTTATGGATATCTGTAGGATTTTGCTGTATAAAACTTTCAATCATTTCATTAAAGACCATTCAAAAAGATTTGCAAATTCTTGTTTTTTAGTCTTAACTGATTATACTATCGCCTCATAAAGCATACAGGGCTGTTTAGATGTTAAAATATGTGTAAGGAAACTAACCTATTATGGAACGTCCAGTATATCTGCGAATGTACTCCGAAATAGTTGGGTATTTAGGGACAATGATATTAAATAAATAGAAAAAGTTACATAGAAAATCCTGTATGAGGAACTGGCTGGTATTTGCTTAAGCATTAGCGCCTCAAACTGGACAAGGATATGTGTGAAGTCTCAGGACACACAGGTCCTAGTTCAAGTTGAGATCTTGTATATTTGCATGCATCTGTACAAAGTGCCAGCTCTTTCCTAATGCTTCCAGCCCCTTTTCCATCTTGCGCACAAGTCTCCTGCCCATAACAATCCTCACTATTCCCAAAAATGCACTCTTTGAGCTCAGGCTCCATTTAGGAGGGGATTAGTTTTAGATAGTGAACCACAATCAAGGTTGCTTGGAATAATATTAACTGCCATGGGAAACTTAACAGTTGAATGTCAGCAAGATGATTACACTGACAAGACTAGGATGCTCCCAGACTCTGCTCTTCTACTGGAGCATGTATATGAGTAGACGAGCTTCTGTCATACTGGCGGGGGTGGGAGGGAAGCTAAGGAGATGCACTGGTGTTACCCCTCCATTTCTTTGCTGACTGGCAATGGTTTTTAATATGATACTATGTGTTTGTTTGATTTCCCTCCAAGCCACTCTCAACTCAGGATGAAACATATTGTTCTCAATCTTTGTTTTATAGGCCGTGTCTACACTAGCCAAAAGTTTACTAATGAAGCGCTGAAATACATATTCAGGGCCTCATTAGCATGTGGGCAGCCGTGGCACTTTGAAAATGACGTGGCTCACCGCCACGTGGCTTGTCCACACGGGGTTCCTTTTCGAAAGGACCCCGATAACTTCAAAGTCCCCTTATTCCTATGAGCAGATAGGAATAAAGGGACTTCGAAGTAGCCGGGGTCCTTTCGAAAAGGAGCCCCATCTGGACGAGTCACGCGGCGGCGAGCCGCATCAATTTCGAAGTGCCGTGGCTGCCGGCATGCTAATGAGGTGCTGATATGTATTTCAGCGCTTCATTAGTAAACTTCAAAATGGCCATTTGCATCGCCATTTTGAAGTTTTTGGCTAATGTAGACGTAGCCATAGATAGTAGGCTCTTTGGGAGGAGGAATATCTTTTAGTCAGAATTCTATCATGTGCTAGTACCAGGGGCCCATGATCCACTGATTGAGGCTGCTAGGCATTGTTGTTCATAATTTAAATTACAGTAAACCAAAAACGTCTTTCATTTGTGGTAAGAAAGAGATAGCCGTATTCGTCTGTATTCTATCAAAACAAACAAAAATGGATTTTTTTCTCTCATTTATGTGTGAAATGAAGGAAAATTCTGTGTCACAACATCAGTCTGTTTATTAACTAAAAGGTTAAGTTGCCTATTTGGTAACCAGTATAATCAGTATTCGGGTATTAGAGAAACAAAACTGACTTTCTGCAGTTGTCCAAAGCAACTGGGCTTCAAATTTAGGATGCTGACACTTGTGCAGATGAGCCGCATGCACATTCATTCCTGATCTGATGAACTGAGCCTGTCCCATGAAAGCTCATCACCAAATAAATCATTTTGTTAGTCTTTAAAGTGCTACATTTCTACTGTTTTGTTTCACTCCTGATACATTTACCATATTATGTAAAAAAATGGTCTCTGTGAAACGAGAATACCTTGTTATGTGCATTCAAGGTCATGCATAAAACAGTGCCTGACATCATGTATCAAAATACCATAGTGTTTAGTGTATTTTATAAGACTAGTTGGGGTACCAGCAATGATGTCAAAATGATGCCTCATGAGAATACTTTTAAATTATTTAACTCTGAAGCAAATTTCAGCAGTTCCTAAAGTCATAGTTCTTCATTACCCTGCTGGTATAAGAGCTTCTTTAAGCTTCTGTTCCTATGTAGCAGAGAGGGAAACAAACACATGGTAAACTGTAGAATAACGGCAGAGGTGGAATACAGGAAAGAAAAGCCGGTTCTGAATTGTTCCCATGACTCTTCAGTAGCTGAGCTCTGCAGGAAAAGGGAGAAGAACTGAGGAGGAGTTCTGAATGGATTTGAATATGGATAAATCCATATTGGAATATGGACTACTGACAAAATGTAGTCCCGCTAAGAGCAGCATTAACTTCTGCTACTGTTTCAGGAGCCCCTTCAGATGGGCCTCATGTTAATGTCAATAGGGATGAAAAATCTATCTATTGTATGGCTGGATATGTCATATGGAGGAAACAGAAAAGGATGGCATATCTGTAGCAGGTCAAATGCTCATGGAGTCTGCACTGGCTGTTTCCTATGGATTTTTGTCCAATGCATTTTCTGCAAGCTGTATCCCATGTGATTTTTGCTATCTCATTTCCTTCACATACTCCACAAAGATGTAGTGAAACTTGGAAATATTAAAACAGATGGTATTTTTGGGTTATTGGTCCCTTGTAGTGGCATATTACATGGGAGGGACATACATGAGAGACAGTGGAAAATATGATTTTACATACACAGTAGGCACCAAAAAAACCCAAGTGACATGAAACAAAACCATCTTGTTTTACTGATCTACTTTAATACATTTGATCTAGCCCAGAATTCTTCAAAATTGGGCCATTTCTAATGTGTTGTGTAATCTAGGATTTTGCGGCTTTGCAGTTAGGAAGAAATGAGAGTTATTACATGAAAAAAACAGCAAAAATTACTCACAATCCCTGTTAATAAGGCCTAAATTTTGTATGTTGGGAAGATGTGAATGGTTAATACATGTCCTCATTACCGTACAACATATTCCGAAAGAGAGGATGGTGTAATTCTTTTATGCAAATGGTTACAATTGCTGTGGGAGTATGTCACCTTAATACACATCAGCATAGTTAATACAGCATTGTGCTCTTCAGCAGAGCTGGGCATATTTGTAAATCAGTGTTCATTGACATTCATTTCAGTTTCAAATAGCTGTTCACTTTATCTGTTTTTAAGTCTATCTTTATTCTCCGTTCATGAATGAGTGATTATTTGCACAATTTGAGGAATAGAGTGAAGAATAGCTATTTTTTTTATAAACACCAGTAATAATGGGCAAATAAGAGCATCTGCTATTTGATATTCTTTATTCTCTAGAATAAAACTAGTATTTGTCATTCAGTAGACACATTATCATATGAGTCAGAAGCCTCTAAAAGGGAGTGAATTACTTTGTTTTTTTTGTTCATATATAGTGGGTCCAACTTTTCCGCCAAGCAAAGAATGTATGAAAATTCTGCTGTATGTACAAATAGTGTATTGTCATTACCTGCCCGGATATTGCCATGGAAAATAATAGCACAGTAAAAACAGAAATACAGGGAGCTAAGGGTGTAGCTAGGCTCCCTTTCAATTCCCTTAAAATGCTCTTTAGGTATTCTTAATGTTGATAATCAAAATTCTTTTTAATAATGATTTTATTTCAACACAAATTAAGGATAGTAACAACTGTGAATGTATACATCACCTTAGTATCCAAGATCATCCTTTTGCCACAGACAAAACTCATAATTATTTATTTTAGGCTACGGTTACACTAGTAAGTTTTGCTGCCAAAACCCATTTTGTTGCCAAAACTGGTGGAACATCCACACACAAAATGCATTTGTTGACAGTTCATTGACAAAATTCAGCATTTTCCCTTGCAGTGTTCTGCCTCTCAGCCATGAGGCCTAACACTGCTGTCAAGAGAGTCTGTCAACAAAAAAACCTGTGTGAATACTCTGGGGAGGCCTTCTCTCAACAGACAGGACATCCAGAACAATGAGCAGCCCTGTCTGCTGTGTTTCCAGGTGCCTGTTTTATTAAGAGAGCAGCCAGGCAGTTAAGCGGCTCTGTTGATAAAGTGGAGCACTTTTCCAATTGGCTTTTGTGTGTGGCTGAATTTTGTCGACAGAAGTTTTGTCAGGAAACATCTTTCAACAGTGACGTCTGTCTACAGAGTTCTGTAGTGTAACTGTAGACTTAATGATTAACCTCTCAACCTATTTTAAAGCCGTAACACAAATTTTTAGCTGTGTATTTATGAATGTATGCACAAAAAAGTTATGCAAAGTTATTCATATCAGCTTCACTGATTTGCAATTTACAGCTCTTCTCCTTCTATTCTACCTTTTTTTAAAAAAAGTAATAGCATGTGATACTAAGCTGGACAGCCTATGTATGTAGTTTCATCCTATGTTTCCTTTTGGTTTACAACTTTTTAATGTTCTTTTTTTATAAATTGAAACATGTCAGATGACTTCCAATTAAATATATCTTATCATTTTAGATAATTATCTGAAGCATAGCCAAGTCAAAAACAGCCTGTTCATTCGGTAAAATTATGCTAAAATGTGTTCTTATCACACAGATTTTCACTCCTTTCAAAGGTTCTCCCACACATTGTCTCTATTTGTCAATGTCATGTCATTTACGGTAAGAAGTGGAAATACTAAATGGTACCACAGTAAGGAAAACTAAAAATATGGCTGTATTTGTGCAGACTACTACTGAAAATCCTGGTACCTGTAATGTCTCTAATATGAATTCTATGCTCTGAAACATACAACCATTTTCTTAACATGTCTTTAGCTGTGCAATTTTTAATATACTGTATCTTCTCAAAAACCTTTGATTCATCCATAGTAAACACAGCTAACTCCTAACTCATAAAACATATCAACTGGGTTTATTACTTTTAACCATCTTTCCAATTGTGCTATAAAATAAAGGCAGATGCCATTTTAAGATCTTATTATTATCAAGGGCCAACTCCTCCAGCAGCACCTGCTTAGCAGCAATCTGCTTGTTTATAGTCCCTTTTTTATAGGTGACAGTTTAAGGTGGCTGTTCTCTTGTTACAAAGAGTTCTTTTTAATGTAGCAGAAGTGGCATGCACAGTAGGTGAGCTACTTTCTTTCATCCAGTGATATTGAGAAAGGGTCAGAGGTTCACCTGTGATTTTTGCTTGACAGCTTCGCCGCACACATCAGGCTCTGCCAAATGCTCCACCATTAATTTATGATTTAAAGTAATTAACTTTTGCTGATTAAAGTAATTATTTCAAGTGCATTGCACTCAGGCCCAAATGATGCACACATCCCCCTCTCCAGTTTGAGCTAGCAGCATGCCAAGTGCTTAAAAGCTGCACCAGGGAGCTCGCAGTGGCTTCTGCCAGTCTAACAGATCTGCCATGTTTATGGCTGACTTGTACTAACTGCTCATTTTAATGCTGAATCCTGGCAGAACACTGACACAGTGTGAAACCTTCATCCGGTAAACAAGACAAGCTTCAAATTGGTGACATCGATGACAGTGAAAACTGTTTAAATGAATCTTGCCTCCAGCCTTCCAGAGGTATTATGTTTTTGAGCACTATTCCTTATCCAGATTGGCTGTTAAACAATTTACAGCTTTATCCAGCCTCTGCCTTTAGCACCATGCAGGTGCAAAATTCAGAATTCCTTAGTGGGTTGTAAGGCCACTCCCACTTACCTCCTGGCCCCCTCATCCCAAAAAGCCCATTCCCAATTGCCTTTTTAAAATCACTTCAAACCTGAAAAAAAAATGAAAAAGAGCTTCTTTTGAAAACAAATCTCCTTGTATGAAAGCATGCCTTTACTTTTATATTTACTTTCAAAGTTAGTGCATCTTGTTTAAGAGCCAATATTTGCTTTATTATGTCTTCTCTGTATACAAGCAGTGAGCACAGCAACAACACCCATCAGTAACAACAGAGCAATGAGGCTGCAATAGAGTGGAACATTGCCAATGCTGGAATATTGACACAAGAATGCATGTTGTCGTACTGGCACAACATCATTTTCCAAATTTACCTAAAGTTTTGTTTTTTCTCCTCATTTGGGTCAAGGAAGGGTATTCCAGGGATTGTTCTCTTCTAAACAGCTCAGGGTTTCTGATTTTAAATGAAAATGATCAAATCAATATTTAAACTCATGACCCTAAAAATGACCATGCAGAGTTTTAAAAAAAATCAAATGCCACACTTACCATTTAATTAACAACCCAACAACCAATGTTCACCCATTTGACAGTTCATTTTCTTATAAATTTTTAATTTGGTGGGGGTATTTGTTTTTTGCTCTGATAAAATGACTGTCACTTAAAATTACCATATTACCTCTTCTCTTCCAGTGAAACAGTAAAGACATCTAATTTTATATGTAATAAAGCAACTGATGGGCAGTGATTTCTGGCATGCACTATTTCAGCTTAATGCTAAAAATTGAAAAAACATGATTGAAAATAAAGTTGCCAAGAAAAATCATCTGTGTGTTGGCTTGGTGGTAATTCTCAGAAACGTGAGGCATGATTCCACAAAAAAACCTGTTTTAAGTAGGTCTGAAAGGAGAAATGTGTTTTTTAAAGAATATCAAAGAGAAAGAGATTCTTTTAATCAGTCAGGTCAGAGTGCAAATGGTCTTACTGCACTCTGATGCTTAATGCTGACTTGGAAGGACTATGCGCTGCTGAGGCAATTTGCTAAGTTGAATACTCCATTCACTCTTTTAAGCAAACATTGAACAGTGTGCCAAATTGTGATGGTTTTATGATGTGAGCAAGTCCAGGAGTTGAGCAGAGAGCACCAAGCATATCTCTCAGAAACCTCTTTGTGGAGCATCTTACAGGTATGATCCTTTGGTCCTAGACTGAACCCTACTTGTGTTTAAATGTTGCCATGGGGAATTATGACATACAATAGCTTTGCTTTTAATTTTTAAAGCAGTTTTATATTATTTTTAAAAACCCTGGCAATTAAATCGGAGATTGAGTTGCTATAAAACAAACCCCCTCCAAACCTCAGAACCATTGCTTTTATTTATATATATATAATATAAAAACTTTTACATATATATGCTTTATATATATATATATATATAATATAAAAAACTCTTTGGGCGTCTGGGAGCATAAAAGTGTTTCGAAACCTGATGTGGAAGAATTTGCCAAATCAAAATTCATTTTGAATTTCTTTATGTACTGATCCAAAGTCTGCTGAAGATAATGAGAGTTTGTAGTGGGATCTCTTTATAAAGGATAATTTTTGATTTTGTACTGGTTTCCAGCTTGCACATTCCTTTCTTACTTAAGGACAGTGATTGTAATCCTATGACTGTCATCTCCATATGAACACAGGATACAAAATTACGGAGCTTATAAATGAGTGTGATTGGCACAAAGGAAGGTTGGCAGAACTCAGCTCTTAATACAAACAGTAGCCCGATGCCTTTCATGTTATACATCCCAAAAAGGAATTACTACAAATCAGATTTTTAAGTGTATGCAGCCACCTAAAGGTGCAGATAGGTACTCAGTGAGGTTTTAAAAGCACCTAAGAACTTCCCACTGATTCTTGTTCCAACTGGTGTCAGTTGCAGAACTTCAGATTACAATGAGAACAGGACTAAACCTTACTGAAAGTGAAAGGTGCAAGAAAATGGACTGTGGACAGAGGGTAATAGAAAATATAAGCCAGGGATAAAGTAAGTTCCTTTTAAAAGAGTAACTCTAAAGCTTGGAATTACAAAAGGCATAAAAGCCTTATTACTAAATAGCACAATCATAGGTAGTTTATAAGTGTTCAATCAGACTGAGGTATTTGATATTAATGGAAGAAAATGGTTGGGTTTAAACAGTTATCTATATATTAAATCTCTAATTCAGGACATGCAAACCGAGTGGCTAATGTTTTTCATTAAGGGTGACAAATTGGCTATGCCTACACTACGGACATCTTTCAAAAGAAGCCCTTCCAAAAGATCTCTTCATGAAGAACTTCTTTTGAAAGAGTGTGTCCACACACAAAAATGCGAATGAGAAGAGTGATCTGCTCTTTTGAAAGAGAACGTCCACATGGACGTCGCCCTTTCCAAAGAACAGTCCAGGGATCGACAAATCAGGTGCCATGAGGACTGCTCGTTCGAAAGGAGGAGTGTGTACACATTTTCTTTTGAAAGAAGCTTTCAAAAGAAAGCATTCTTCCTGAAGCAGGAGTGGAAAAGTGCTTTGAAAGGAGTGCTGCTTTCTTTCGATTTACTTTGGAAAAAGCCTTTTTTGTGTGTAGACGCTTCACAAGATCTTTTGAAAGAGCCCTCCTCTTTCGAAAATCTTTTGAAAGAACTTGCTAGTGTATGTGCAGCCATTATGTTTACCAAAATGATGTAAATTTATCCTAGACAAGCTAATTTCATAAGAACCAGGTACAACTTTTTCATAGCAGCTTTACCTGTAATGACAGGGCTTATATCCTGAAGCTTCCACAAGGCCCCAAGAACTGATTTTAACCCTGTTTAACCATTGATCACTGACTGCTACTTCATTACTATTTGTGAAATTTTTGTAGGACAAATCAGTAACTGCTCAAAGGTATAAATATAGAATGGCCACTACTTCTCTAGATGAGCTAATGTTGATAACTTACAACTTTTTGGCTGACTTATGTATAATTCTAATATGGCTTGTATTTTGCTAAGAGGCCATAGTGCTCAATAAGTAAGTGTTCTTACTTGTCTCAGCCAGACATCTGTGACTCCATTAGCCACAGTGGAAACTAATGGTAATTGGCGATTGTTAACCAGACAATAGCAGATGCTAACTTTAATCTCCAACAGTGCTCTTCTGAGTATCTTTTATAAAGGCATGGTCTGAGTTTAATGCACTTTTCCTTTTCCAGAAATATGGAGACTTAGTAAAGGCTGATTAGCTTAGTGAGCTGTGAACAGTGAAGTGCTTAACTCATAAAAATGATGGTTGACATTCCATAACTGGGCCCTGATAATCCTAACATACAATCAATACTTGAAGTTAACATACTTGATATTGCTTTTTTTCTATATTTAACAAAATATATTTTATTAAAGTGTATGAAGTTTGTACAGTGGACCCTAATATGCAAATGATTTAAGCATTTTCTGGCAATAAACATACCTGGTTTTAGATAATTAGTTAGCCTCAGGACTTTAAGAAAACAAACAAACAAAATATTGCAACAGGATTTTCCACCAAATTTCAAAATATTTATGAAAGCATTTCAGTGTCTCCCTTTACATTTAAGTCTGAGGACAACCGCTGTACAACATAATACAGACTAGGTCCCTGAGGATATCTGGAATCTTCTGGGTTGCTTGTGGTTCGTTTTTTATACAATTTGCTTCCTTAAAATAATGAATAATGAGCCCATTTTCAGTTTGACTGTGGCCTGCAGTCTACAAGAGATATTAGGAGCAATTTGTAGTCAATGTGCAGGTCTGTTCCATCTAAAATATTATCAATGAGCTTGTCAACCCAAGCCCTAACCTTCTTTGTTATTTTCATCTGCTCCTCTCTCAGATGTCATTCCTCGTACCCATAACCTCTGAAGACTAGCAACAGGATGTCATACACCTGTTTTGCTTAAGGCTGGGACTTGGAGCCTTGTGCGATATTGTGTCGGCATTGGCTCGCTTGCTGCTTTGCTCAACGTATATGTCAGAATGTCAGATGATAGTTGTTGTATCTGCAGCTGTTGCATAAGAACAGTGCCAGGGGCACAACTTTCCTGCAGTGAGCTTTAATTTGCTCTACTCTCCCCGAAGAGCTCCCTTACTTCACCTTGCTGATGGTGCTGCAGCTGTATAAGAACTCAGCCCGTGTGCAGCTGAGACCAACTGGTTGGGGAGGGGAAAAGGAGGGAGTGTTAATAATGGCAAGGGTAAAACTTAACCCAAAACAAGCATAACAAAGGCTGAAGGTAGGAAATAGCCCATTATTTGCATCTTTGTTCAATGAGGCATTTTAATAATTGTTTGCAGAGAGGTATTGTAAACACTGTGGGATTTATATTTGTGTGAGTCAATTTCTAGTATATTTGGATACTGTTCCAAGTGAGTTACTTGTAGCCTAAATAAGCCGTAAGCTGCCAAGATATTCATGAGAGATCTGACGAGGTTTTTGACTGCTTTCAGAATTAGTCTGACTATCAAAACAGACGTAGAATGAGATTGCAACTGGATTGCCAAAGGCAAAAAAGTCCTGTCAAATTCCTTAGAGGCAGAATCTGAAAAAAACACTATAATACATAGGAATAGTGGACATTGCTAACAAGATAAGGATACATATGTCCAGCTTCACATTTATTTGGGAATGTGGATTTATTCTATAAATTAGATAGCAAGTGCATTGGAAATAATGCCTGCAATGGCACACTCCATGGTATGGTGGGGAAAACAAAACAAAAAAACAAAAACACCTTAACTGCATGTTTGCTTTGTGACTATTGCAAGATACTTCTCAGGTTTTTTAGATATACCTTTACTGTGAGAGTATTACCAGAGAGAGAGCCTTGTTAATCTGTATTCTATCAAAACAAAAAAGTAATCATGTAGCACTTTAACGGCTAATAAAATAATTTATTAGGTGATGAACTTTCATGGGACAGACCTACTTCATTTTATTTCAAAATGACTCATTGGGATTTTGCTGATCATCTGTAATTTAAAAGAAAGAAAGAGTTTGATTAAAAAGAAACATCATTCTGTGTTATCCTATATTGTTTTGGTTGCATCTATTATTTAACAAAACATTGGGGCTGGGTCTACACTACAAAGTTTTGTCTACAGAAGGGGCCTTCTGTCAACGTAACTCAGGGAGCATCTACACACTTAAAACATTCTGTCAACAGAGTCTCAACAGAACTCTGCATTTGCCTCGACAATATTATTCCTCAAAAATCTGTCATCCGCCAAACAGTCCTCTTTGCAGGTCTGCCATTCTGCTTTCTGGTACCAGAGGGCAGTGCAGTCTGGCAGTTCTCTGTCGACAGAGCAAGTTGTATGTAGATGCCATCTGTTGACAGAGGTTTTGTCGAGATGTTGAGATTTCCCTGTCAACAGTAACTTCTGTTGATGGATGCTTCTAGTGTAGACATAGCCTGAGGCACTTAGTATTTCATTTGAAATTTTAACTAAAAGGAGGATAAATTAAAATGTTACTGCATCTTTTGGAAAGTCAGGACACATGCAGAAGCTCAACATGTGCACCTGATCATGTTTCAGAAGTGAACCCATAATTCTGGAAAATAGGTCTTTGTAGAATAACCTTCCCCCTGCCAGCCCTTCCGCACCATCTGGAGTGTACTGCCTAGGGTTCTGGCCACCACCTCTGGTGCAGTAGCAGCAGTGGCCAGGAATTCTGGTCCCATTTGATTTGCTGAGCCCTGGGGCAGTTGCCCTCTTTACCCCCAACCATCAGCAGGCCTGAATAGGTTTCAATATTTTTGCTACAGCTTTAGTTTAGTAACACTTAAAATATTCTTTAGTGCTGTTAAAGCTCATCCTCTAATTCTGGCAGCAGGAGACAACTATAAGCACTGGCATATATTGTACATAAACTGTAGGACTTTTACAATAACTGATTAAATAGGTCATTGCTACATGCAGAAAAAGTTACAAATACTAAGGCTGCACTTTTCAACGATAGCCAGTAATTGTTTTTGCCTTATTTTCTGGGCGCTTAATTTACCACACAAAGGCCGTGTCTGCACGTGCCCCAAACTTCGAAATGGCCACACAAATGGCCATTTTGAAGTTTACTAATGAAGTGCTGAAATGCATATTCAGCGCTTCATTAGCATGCGGGCGGCAGCGGCGCTTCGAAATTGACGCGGCTTGCCGCCGCGCTTCTCGTCCAGACGGGGCTCCTTTTCGAAAGGACTCCGCCTACTTCGAAGTCCCCTTATTCCCATGAGCTCATGGGAACTTCGAAGTAGGCGGGGTCCTTTCGAAAAGGAGCCCCGTCTGGACGAGACGCGCGGCGGCAAGCCGCGTCAATTTCGAAGCGCCGCTGCCACCTGCATGCTAATGAAGCGCTGAATATGCATTTCAGTGCTTCATTAGTAAACTTCGAAATGGCCATTTGCGTGGCCATTTCGAAGTTTGGGGCACGTGTAGATGTAGCCAAAGTCTTATTGTTATTGCAGACCACGCACTCATATTGAATAGCTGCTCGGTATGAGCCCAGTCCATACCCGCTGAATGAAGGATAGGCTCTTTGGAAAATACAGTATGTCCTCGTACAACTTGAAATTATCTTGTAATACATACTCACAAGGGTGCTGACTAAATGTTACACACTCCCTACAATGGGGAAAGACTCTATCAGCAAGGAGACAGCAAGACAATACTCCACTAAAAACGGCAATATAAACAGGGAAAGTGCTGCTTGGACACAGAAAGAGCCCAATAAGGTACAAGCCCCATTGGGGTCAGGGTTGTCTTTACTCACCTAAGCAGTACTTATTTATACCAGTACAAGGTGTGTGTGTGTGTGTGTGTGTGTACACTCTGCACACTACCATAAAGACTATGCAACATTGCATATAATTTGGAAGAAGAGTGAGTGAAAACTTTAAACTGCCCTGCACGTCCAGGAATGCCCATATTAAAAATCTATTTTCAAACACACTATGGCTACGTCTACACTACCAGTCCTCTTTGTAAAGAGGCATGCAAATGAAGGAAATTGAAAATGCAAATAAGGCACAGATTTACAGATCTGGCACATCATTTGCATATTCTTCTTTTGAAAGAAGAAAAGCACTGTAGATGCGGCTCTTTCAAAAGTAATCACCATCTTCAAAAGAACCCTTCTTCAAGAAAAAAGATACATATATATATAGGAGGAAGGGTTCTTTTGAAGATGAGGATTACTTTTGAAAGAGCTGCGTCTGTGCTG
The DNA here is from genome assembly GCF_033958435.1 of Carettochelys insculpta. NCBI lineage: Eukaryota > Metazoa > Chordata > Testudines > Carettochelyidae > Carettochelys > Carettochelys insculpta. Next base: position 50,361,471 of record NC_134143.1, on the reverse strand, counting down.
CTTTTCTTCTTTTGAAAGAATATACAATTGAGGTTCCAGATATGTAAATCTATGCCTCATTTGCATTTTTGATTTCCTCCATTTGCATGCCTCTTTCAAAAGAGGAATTCTAGTGTAGATGTAGCCTATAGGTTCTAGTAAATGCCTCTGCAACATGACAACTGCACATTCCACGGTGCTCACAGGAGCCATGAGAAGAATAGGAGCCCCATCACCCATATTGTCTGGCCATGCAGGTAGAAAGACAGGAGGCAAGGCATTTGGTTTAATTAAGCCTCAACTTTATTTACTTGCACCGCTGGGAGTACCCAGCAATGAGTTGTACAGTACGAGATATCATCTTAGCCTTAATCATTTCTGGGTAGTCCCCAACAAGGTCCCAACTATCCTGCAGCTGGGATGTCACTGCCCTTCTCCTTTACAAAAGGAAAAGAAGCTATGAAAAGAGAGCTTTTGCCTCTTTCCTCTTCTAGATGGAGAAGCCCTGAGCCTCCCTTAATCAGATCCTTCAAGGAACGCTTTCCTTCAAATCCTTTCCCAGCTTATCTGATAACCATATCCCTTCCATACAGAGTGCCCGTACTGGACATTCACCATAAGCTTTACAGGCTGAGTCATGACATTATAGCCTAACCCAACTAGCCCTGTCCTCTGGGGCCCAGACCAATTGTGAGGAAGGCAAAAAAAAAAATAACACCCTCACTCAGCCAACCTGGTAGTGAAAGGAAAAAAAATTCCTTCCCATGTCCGCAAGGAAAAAAGGTAACTAATGTAATGCCCACAGGAAAGCAAAAGTGAATCCAGGCCTTTGGGTGAATTCATAGCTGGAGGCTGCCAACCCAATTACAATAAAAGAGGGCCTCGCTAAGTCTGCATAGGATATAAATACACACCTAGACTTGTGCTCAGTCAGGTGGGCAGTGCAGTGGCCTTCTGATCTGACCCGAGCTGCTTCTTGTTCACCGCCCCAAAACTACTTCTCCCCACCTGATGTAAGGGAGGTCTTTAAGAGACAATGACCCTTTTCTTCTAGGTAGGCCAACAAAGACCTCCCCTTGCATGAAGGTTGTGATGGACATATTCTCTGAGTCCTGCCTGTGTTCTCCACCATCCCTGTGCTTTGTGACGTACTGCTCTGTACTAACTCTGTTGTAGAGTTGCCTTATAGGAGTATTTTCTGATCCTGGTCTTTTAAAATTGGGTCTTGGACACAGCAGGGCGGAAAGGGCCACAGGCGGGGGAGCTTGCCTCCCACATTGCAGCTTCATCCACTGCCCAAGAATGGCAAACTCTAATATTGACAGCATTGCACTATGGATAATACCTGGATATGGATGACATCATGTCCAATATTCACCTGAACAGAAGTCCCACAATGATTTACCTGGTTTTGAATCTATAGAGATGTATGTTTTAAATAAATATTAAATATAAAATCACTGTGCAGTTAAAATGGTTAACTTTGGGAAGGGAATGATGCAGCATAGGTTCTTTTTAAGTGATATGTTTACTTCTGTTTTTATAAAGGGTATGTGTGGTCTGTTCTCTGTGTCATTTGAGGTATAATAGCCTTTCAGCATACAGGTAGGTCCTGAATATTCTTTGTTATGTAGAAATTATCATATATAGGTATCACGATGTATTTATATATGGGGATATAGTTATATATTGTTCATTTACTACAGTGAGATTATGCTAATTCATCTTCAATTTTAGATATTGTTCAGAATGTATTTGTTAATATGCATTTTGTTCCTTATGATTTTGTTATCTGAGCATTATTTATTTGAAAAATAAGAAGGCAAAATACTGTTAGGAGATTAGACGAGAGCTTCCTTTCCTGTAGAAATACTGTGAGAGGTACTGTCTTTAGGAAGTCTGGCTTCTACTTAACAGCAAATGTAAGCATGAACACCTGTGCCATAGTTAAAGACAGCTGGCGTACTATGTGTGTGCCACTGCTGATCCATCTGTAAAGTCAGGTCATATGCCAATTGTTTAACTTAGAGTGAGTTCGGAGGAAAAATGAAAATTCACGTCACAATAGAGATGCACTTGGGCTTTTTGCTTAAAAACCTATTCCAATGTGTTCGCTTTTTTCATTTTTCTTTTTGATACCAAAATGTTGCTGATCGTGGAATAAAAATCTTGGTGAAGACCCAGGCAATTTTTTGGGGGTAACTGAAGTTCAGGAAAGACACCTTAATTTTATATCTGTTGAGGCACTAGGCAGGTCTTGTTCCCATGTTACCTGTAAAGAACTGTTTGGAGCGAAGTGCTTTTGAGACCCATTTTCCATATAATAAGATAAAACAAACATATGTACGTATGAGATGAGATAATCTGCTTTTGTGATATTCCCTATGTGGGCCCACCAGCCTGGGGGCAAGGGGAAAGGGGGACAACTGCAATTCATAAGGGCCCAGGACAGTAGTAGCTGCAGCAGCGGGAGTCCCTGAGCCCTTTAAATTGCCACTAGAGCACAGCATGAGGCAGCCTGCTCTGGATAGCTCTCAGGTCTAGGGTGGGCAGGGAGGGGTACAGCTCCATGCGCTTCAGGCCACACTGAAGGCTGTCTCTCAGCCCTGCCCCTTCCACCTGAGGCCCTGCCCCTTGCAGGAGTCCAGGGCCACCTGCCACCTTGCCAAGTCTGTCAACCCCCTGTCCCTATATGTAATAATGTGATGGGACTTCTTAAGGAGGCCTGTTACTCCAGTAAGATTGAAGCTTGCTGCTGACAGCTGAGGAGCCAACCCCAGCCTCCCATCCCCCACCTGTGGACAGGACCCAAAGACATCTTTACCAGGAGAAATAGTTTTGATGCAGTTTTAAAATGAGAAGAATACATTTCTCTACTTACTGCTCTCTCTGTGTGTGTTGCATCTGATGAAGTGGGTCTTTGCCCATCAAAGCTTATGCTCCAAAAAATCTGTTAGTCTATAAGGTGCCACAAGACTTCTTGTTATTTTTGTGTACAACATAGGTAGATTCATATCACACAAATAGAATTTAGTGAGGTTATTCTTGTGGACAGGGGGGACTGCGCAGTGAACACCAGTGCTGTAAATCCCTCTGGATATAACGCAAATGAGTGCGTAAATGAATGCTTCTTCACAGGTGCAATTCACATAAGTGCTTTTTTTGTATCATTTTCCATTTTTCTTCTCCTTTGTGAGCGAGCGAATGTGCTAGATGACTTTTTTGTTCCTGTCCAGAACCTTCCCATAGAGCACAGACAGCACTGGGAAAGTTGCACATCAAGGTTATGGGAATTAATGGATAAGAAAACCTTGACATTTACCCAATGTGGGCATGTTACTTTTATTTAAGGTTTTTTCACGTAAAGGGTGCAGAATCCTTTGTGAATAGACCTGTTAATGCCTCTTGCTTTTTTGTGTTTATATGTGCCAGTTCTAATAATTGTCACTGTTAACCTAAGTGAGACATCTCCAAACACATTTTATGAAAGAAACCACAGGGTTTTAGCTCATGAAGCTTCTGGTAATCATGGGAGAGCAGAGAAGGAAAAGTAGCAAGCCAGGAGAAAAAAATTGTTTTTCAGCCTCAAGATTTGTCACTTGTAAATAATTAGGGCTACTGAAGACCATCCAAATGCATTAATTATATATAAAATCAATAATCTAGAATAATAGTATATAAAGTGACACAAGCAATGACTGTCACACATTAGGGCTCTCAGTACTGTGTCCTTGACCCTTCCAAGAAAGGAAAAAGTCCAGGCTTAAAACACACTTTTGGACACACTCTAATTGCTGATGTCATTTTTTAATTTCATTAGGGGAAAACTTTTCAGCACATAGAATCAGAAAAGAAGAATTTGTGGTCACAAATATCAAGTTTGTGCCTGAGATGAGCTTCCTTGGAACATGTTAGAAAACAGAAGAATTTGCAGCAAAAGAGATTGATATTTGTCCTTTTAAAATTCTAGCTTGAGATTTTTCATTGATGCTTATTTAGCATTCTGGTTAGCCACACAATAGGATAATTATAGAAGGAAAGTTTTAAATGATAAATAAATAACAATTTTCAAAGTTTCGGAGAACTACTTAAATTGTTTTTTTCTTAGAACTTTTCCTGTTCCCTTTGAATTCAATTGCAAAATTCAGTGGTGTAACAGCAGATTCGACCAAACATACATCATTTTTTCATACCAAATGTCTGTGTCATATTTCTCCTATACTATTCAGTAGTGATGTACATGGTACAATTTGTTTTCATCCAAAACACAGTATTATGTGAACCCTGTAAGTGGCTGATAGCTATTTTTAAGACGTCTAAATTTTCTTGAAAATCCTTAACATAATCTATAAATCTCAGGTATAAACACCATCATGCATGTAGTGCTCCAAGTTATACAATATAAATGAAGATTAGTTCCACAGCAAATTTATTCTCAATTTATAACTAAGTAATCAGAATCTGATCCAACACATAATTAGAAATTGCATATTATTTGGGTGTGATATATTAAACAAAAATTAATTTGAACATAAGATATGTAACATGAACTCTGTAGGTAAAATCTATGGATATAGCCTATTTTTTTTTGAAAATCCAAAGTTTTTAGAAACAACAAGCAACTATGTATAAATTTGTTCTTATTTGTTCTTATTTGCTATTTTGAGATTCTGATCTCAGTTACTGTTGTGCAGATCTAGAATAATTCTTGATTAACACTGGGGTAATTGAGCGTATATCTATATTACTCTCATACAGCCATACAGCCCATATCAACTGATTTGGGCTTGCAGGGCTTGGACTCCTCGAGTTATTAACAAATTTGCCCATTACTCTGGGATACACTAAAGCTACATCTACAATACAGAGTTTTGCTGAGAAAACGCCAATTTTGTCAACAAAACTCATGGAAAGTCCACAATAAAAATGTGTTTTGTCAACATACAGTCAACAGAACTTGGCACTTTTGTCGACAGCCTTCAGCCTCTCCCCTGAGGCAGAACACCTTTCTTGACAGAATCTGTCAAGAAAAACAAGGGTTAGTGCTCCTGGAGAGGGAGGGGAGTGGGGCCCTGTCATCAGAAAGGGACTCTGGATCACCAGGCAGCCCTGTGTGCTGTACTTCCAGCTGGCAGTTCTGTCAATAGACCAGCCGGGCAGTCCAGCTGATGAAGCGGATTGACAGAGTGATTCACTTGCACATGTGGCCACAGCCTGTCAACAGAAGTTTTGTCGGAATATATCTTCTGACAGTAACTTCTATTGACAGATCACTGTAGTGTAGACATGGACTAATTTAACAGGGCTATTCTTCTGAGGGGAGTATGTGATTCTAACAATGTGCTGCTTGTGTCTCTTGTGTTGTCATACGGAGCTCTACGTTACCCTTCTGCAAGTTACCTCCCAATGGAGCTACCATGCAAGACCTAGTTTCCTCAAGGCTGGGTTCTTCTCACCCTAGAATCAGACAAACATGGGTATTAACAAAGCATGTCTGAGAGAATTGGGTTAAGCAGCACTCCCAAGATGCCACTCTAGCCAGCACTGAGTTACTCTTCCATGCTGCCATCCTCCAATGCCACAGCTTCAGCACATTCTTATTTGCCCTGCCCTTTGATGTTACAATTATTCTGGTAGTAACCCACTTGATGAGCAAACCCCACAAGTTTTTAGGGTGCTGCATGGATCTTTAGATCAAATACAAGAGGTGCTGCTGCAAAACAAATGGAAAGCCAAAAACACCCGTGCGGGAATGGGGAGATGGGCACAACCAGCTTAACAATAAGTTTTTTATTTTCAGGTAATAACCGTACAAGGGGAGCCAAAATCAAAACAGAATATTATATATAACTTAAATTTTATTACAAAAATCAGGTTTAGCAAACTGTACCTGACTACAGAAATATTTTTGAAATCAATAGAGGATTTATTACTTGATTTGGTCTGATAACTACTGACCCGACTGCATGCTGACATGGGTTCATTAACATCTGGAGTGGAGATTCCCCATGACTTAATGCTTCCCTACTCTCCTGGTCACAGGCTTTTGCCTTGGAATCTCTGTTCTGCACCCTGTATGCTAATGGAGATACGTCCCTGTCCCATCACCTTGTTCGGATGGGTGTAGGAGTGCATTCCCTGCTTTTTCAATGATTTTTGCAAGCCTTTCTTCTGATTCATCTTTGGTTGAAGCAGAGGCTGTGGGGCAGTGTGTGTGCGGGGGGGGAAGCCAGGAGGAGGGGAGATCTTTTGTGAGTCACAAAGGCTAGATAACGTGCCATGGCTTCCCAAGAACACAGATCTGATACATAACAGGCAGTAAAACTGGAATGTAGCCATCTGGGCCTACAGCCCAGGTTTTGGGACTCCCAGAGCCAGGCTCCAGCATCAGCCCAGACATCTACACTGCAGGTTTATACAGTTTTATAACCTTGCAGCTGACAAAGGCCAGCCAAGAATGTTTAATTGCAGTGTAGATATATCCTGAGAGCGGAACTGGAACCATTGTATTTATACCTGATTTATTTGCAAGACGAGAACAGAAGAAAACACTATGCAACTGCCCCGCTCCGCAAGCAAATAACAAAAAAAACCCCAATCATGCCAACTTTTTACATGTGAAGGACCCCATGTTTTACCTTTTACTGATGAGAGTAAATCTTATTAAAACCAGTCAGACAAGTAGCAAAAACAAGGACAGCTCATCCGTAAGGATTTCAGAATCTGGTCATTGTTCTTGCACCCAGACGAGGAAAAATATTTTCTTTGGGTACAGAGAACTTTTCCAGTAATCAAAATTGTTCCAGTTCACAGTAGTTGGGTTGTTCGTAATTGACATGCCAAGGAATGCAAAATTGCACTACATCTTTGGAGGTGTTTTGGGATATTCCCTAGAATACTTGCATTTGTTATAAATTGAAAGAAGCTATTGAGCCAAAAGGAGGGGCAAACAATCTGTGTGAGGACAAAACAAGCGAAAGCTAGGGGCATTCAAATGTCCATGAATGCTGTTGTTTGCAAGCCAATTTAAATTTGAATCAGAGAAGCTGGACAACCTTTCTGTGGCCATGGCTGATACGGTGAATGAATGAAAAATCAAATGCAATCGCTAGGAGCGGATGAGACATTTGTATTTACTCTTTAAATGTGAGGGAATAAAAAGTTTAGCATAGCTTGTCAAGGTGTCATGGAGTCTTTAAGTACAGTGGGACAGATCCTAAGCTAGTGCAAAAGGATCTTTTGAAGCCAATGTCATTATGCCGATTCCCACCAGCTAAGAATCAGCCCTCATGTAGCTATTTTTACTACTTACTTGGATGCCTTTCCATCAAAGAAGTTGCTGGTGGAAATTATTCTTTCTTAAGGGGGGTGCATAAAAATGACGAGTTAGCTTCTGAAGTCCTATTTACTATTAACACACTAAACACTATTCACTAAGAGCAAAATCTACAATCTTCATTAATTCAAAACTCTCAGGCCTTGATGCTTCCCTGGGGAGCATATCTATGTTGCTTATCAGTGGGATCAAGGAGAGTGGACAGGGGGAAGGGTTTGTCTGGCTGCAAAGGATGGCATAGGGACTACTGCAGTTGACATAAGCCACGTCTGGATCCTCTAACCTATTTTCTTCTTGTAGTAGGTATGTCAACAACTTAAAGGCTGTTTTGTGCTTATCTTGTGAGTATAAACATTATCCTCTCTCTCCCGCAGTATCATTCTGTTAGTTTGTTTTGTGGTGTTTGTGAAAATTCAGGGTGAGGGGGTTAGGTTTTCTGTTCAACTGAGAGCATGAGAATCCTTCATTTGATTGATGGGGAAATGGTCTGATACTTGAATGAAAAAGTGTTTGGCAAGTAAAAAGAACATTTCTAGTAGCAGTTTCATACCCAACATCGGTAGGCAGGGCAGGAGAGCGGGGAATCACAAATAGAATCTTTTTGCATTTTCTTTTGGAATGATGTGGGAGGGGGCAATATGTGGCTTCCATTTCTGCCTTTCCAGCCAATGGATATTTATAGGCTCTCAAATAAAGATGAGCAAAAATTTACTTTAACAATAATTGAAAATAATATTTTATCTCTCTGGGGCAGAAAGGGTTGGATTCAGTGTTGCCTGCAAGTTGAATGCTTGGCAGGGGGGCTGCCACCCACCTAATTGGTAGAGTGACCACAGCTGGTGGCCTGTGTATCTGAGTGGTGCACATGCATTGGTGTACATCACAAAATTTATTACACGCAGCAGGAGAAAAATAGTGGGTATATTGCTTGGATTGTTTTTTACAACTGTGTAATTTGAATATGTCAACAGCTGATGCACTTGGCTGGAAACAAAAATTATACGTGATAAATTAATAGATACATAGTGGGATTAAAAAAAGAGACAGGATAGAACCCACGGTGTCTAATTCTCTTGAGAATACAAAGACCAAAGAAAACTGTCGTTATCATCATATGTTGAGGATGGTAAGGGAAATTCAAGAGCATATTATTAGTGGCTGACAAATCAGTAGTCATCTTTATCCTCTCATTAAACAGAAAGTTAGACACTCTATATGCCTGTACAACTAACTCATTTGCCCCATATGGTAAAAGTTAGTTCTCTGAGTGGATACCAAGGGATTAAAATATTTCAACATACATATTATCATTATTTATTAAATCTGAGACTTTTTTTTCTACTTATAAACAGTACTCTTCTACTTCCCCAACTTAAGAGGATACTAATAAGATTGAAAAGTACTAAAAGGAATGCCTAAGAAAGTAAATTTTCTGTGAAGAGTGGCATGAGTCTTAAGTAACTATTCTTTAGTTTATTGCAAAGAGATACAATAAATGAACCATTGCTTTCTGACTATATAAAATATAAGTACACAGCTGAGTGCAGATCATAACAATGATGTTGCTCAATTGGCAGTAGTGATCAGCAGGCTATAGCTGAGTCCCTTTGGATCATATTTTCCCCAAATTCTTTCATTCAGGAGCTAGTATCTAAAGAGAAATCTGAGTGACCATTATATAGTTCTTATTCTGAAAACTTTTTTTTCAGTTTTAGATACATTTTTGTCCATTAATAACACCATTTTGATATTTGTTGAGACAAAATATCCTAACCCATAAATTTAAATCCCATTTATGAAAAGTTTAACTATATATAGAAGGCAGTTTACTGCTCTTACATGAATAAAATGAACATGCGAGAGCTTAATTTGACCACGCCAGGCCTGCCAACAAGTGGTGGGGGTCAAAGGGGACATTTGCCCAGGGCCTGGGGATTCAAAGGGGCCTAAAAGTCCCAGCTTCTGCCACTGCTACTGTGGTAGTGGTGGTGGCCAGACCCCCAGGCCCTTTAAGTTGCTGTAGGAACACAATGTCATGCACTCTGCACAACTCTGAGAGAGGGACACTCTGGGCTGACTGGCACTGGTCCTGCCCCTTGCAGTGAGGCCCCACCCTTTCTGGCCTGTGGAGCTGGCTCCTCTCACCATACATAGGGGTCTGTGGAGGTTGTCAGCTTTGCTGCACCCAATGTATGACTTACTTACTGTGGTAGAATGCTGTGGTGCACAGAGGCACTTTACGTCCATAATATTTTACTTTTATTTACTTTTGAGGGCCTGTGCATAACCTAAGTGATGCATAGTCCTCCTACTGGCATTCTGCACAGCAATGAAGCTCATCATAAAGCAGTAAATTAATTGAAATTAATTCAATTACCTATTGTGAGATGACCTATAAAATATATTAAAAAAACCTTAAAATACCTGTCTACTTGAGATACAAAAAATACTATGTGCATCTTGAAGGGAAAACAGGAACAATTGGTAGATTTATTAAGTTTTTATTCCCATCAATATTTGATACTCCTTCCACTTTGTCTCCATATGTAATGATTTCTGAAAACCTAAATTGGGGAGGAGCGGGAAAAAAGTACATTTGAGTTCAGAAGTTTTCCACAGTCTCCCATGGTACAGCAGAGAGAGAAAGAGTGTGTATTGAATCAATCCCTTAACTTGTTTTCATAGAGGTAAAAATCTGGAGTGAGTGTTTTCTGCTCTTGAAAATGGACAAAGTGCTGCAGCCTTTTAGGATACTAAGAGTTTTGGGTTTGGTAACTAAATGAGAGAAATTACAAAACAAACTAACGTATGCAGCAGAATCTTGCACTTCCCGCTCAATGCAGAGTAAAGCAATATGCATGGGATACAGACGTGTCTTTTAATATCTTGAAAAGGTGGTGACTAGATTCAGGCTCAGCCAGTTCTCTGTTGGGAGCAAAGTTGTAGAAAGTTTTCAATAATTAAGATAAAATCAGCATTGCAAATCTACTCGGCAGCCAGATTCTCAAAAGGATATAAATTGATGTAACTTTGTTAGTGCTATGAAGATAAGGATCTGGCCTTTTTGTGTTAATAATATTTTTAAAAGAGTACAATGGGACAATTCCTTTTGACTCAAGAACACTTTACAGCACACATGGGAAAAGTGTGATTTAAACCCAAAAAAATACAGCATCAAGCAAATGAATAGTATTTTTTTTGTTTTTGTTATAACCGTATTTTAAATGTCCTTATTCATATCACGCACATCAGACCGGATAATAACTCATCCCCTGTCAGAACAGGCAGCCATAAATTAAAAGAAATAGAGTATTAAGTTTTATATTTTTTCATAATTGAAGTTTGATTTAAACTTTATAAGGTAGCCTTTTTTAAAGATGCACTAGTGAAGTATTTATTTAAAGTTGGAGCACTCTACACTAAATTAAATAGGGATAAGCAGCTTGATAAGACATTTCACCCAAATGACACTGTATTTATCTTTCTAGTCATCACTAGAAGAACTATGGTGCAGAACGCTCTTAAGCTCATCTGTTTAGCCTTCGAGAGGCTTCAGGCTAACACAAAGGATAAAGCAAAATCAATGCTGAGGTTTGTTCTCATAAACATTTGTATGCAAAGGAAAATACCTTTGAAAATATTTTTTGGAATGATGGCTTTTAAATAAATTAGATTGTAGACATGTTGAGTGTGATCTTTGCAATGTTTTTATTTAGTTAGATGATAACTAGTGTTGGCAAAACCAATGCAAATGTATCATATTTGTAAACTTCACATGCAATTATTGTGAATTTGATGTCTCAAAGTTCCAAGATACTGCGGTTTACATTCCTAAACTCTTTACAAACAATGAGAACAGTGTCTGCTCTTTACAGATTATTATGATTATGTTAATATGTACAGGAGCAAATACCTCTCCAAGTTGAGCAATCTTTATAAATTCAGCTTTGAGTGTCTAAAAAGCTCAAATAGATCACCTTACAGCAAATTAATGTGAGACGGAAGATTTTACAGTAACCAGCTATTGAATATTGGATGATTGACTTTTCTACTCCAAAAGAGAATTCTGGGAAACATATTGCTGTATACAGCCTGCATTACATCTGAGTCCACTTTATCCAAGGTTATCCTGATTATATATGATTTCACTTAAAGTGTCTTTATAGCAACAGAGGAAAATTAGACAGGTGTAACCCCTTCTGATTCCTTGCCTCAATGGGAGACAACTGGTGATAAGGTAAAGCACGATCAGTTTCCCCTTTTTCTTTCTGTGTGACTCTGAGGCTCCATATACTCAGGACATGCATTTCAGAACAAATAAAGGATTTGGCTAGAAGTTGTTATTCAGCCCCAGATCATTGCAGCAGTCCAACCTATGCCTCTTGAAAAGGGCTCATGGACCCAGGGCTTGTGATCTCTACCAGGAAGGGTGAAAATAACTTCCCAGGAGAAACTTTCTTCAGCTAATTTTCTAGCAGATACTCTAAGACAAAAATATATATCAGATACACCTATGTGGTAGATACAGGCAAAGTAGTAAATGGAAACAACTGGCTGAAAAATTTCCATTCTTTTAATAAACAAACAAACAAAACCTTTTTAACTCATTGCTACTTCAGTTAGAAGTAACAAGGCCAAAACCATTTGCTGGGAAGAAGCTGTCTGGTGAATTGCGCGTCTGATAAATAAAGAGATGGGAGGGAGCCTACAGATAAGATCTTGCTTCCAACTGGAAAACATTTCTGACTAAAAGTGGACTCAGTCCCCTTCCTTTCCCTGTAGTAATGAAAATTATGGAAGAAGTACTTCACTTAATGTTCAGGGCTGACCTCTGTTTCAAAGCAGGTTTCCAGGGAGAGGGCTGACGACTTTTGGCTCTAAAAGATTTCTTCACCAGCTGACTGATATTACTCAGCCAAGGAAGAAATGTCATTTGGCACAGAGTGCCACAAAAAGGGGTGGAAGCAGAGAGAAAGGTTGGACACTCATGTAACACTGAGGGTGCGTCTACACTAGCACCTAACACCGAAGTTAACGTTGAAGTTAGGCACGCCATCAAAGTAGCCAGCAGAGAATCTATGCATATTTTTCCCATACTTCAACATTAACTTCGAAGTAGGGAGCCCAACTTAGAAGTTTTTACTCCATTCCCGGGAATGCAGTAGTGACCTACTTCAAAGTTTTACTTCGAAGTAGGGTGCGGGGAGATGCTCAACTTCAAAGTAAACAATTTTGAAGTTATTGTTGTAGTGTAGACATAGCCTGAGAAGAAAGCGTATGGGACCAATGCCATTGCTCGTTTGGAGCTATATAGAGCTCAGTGGCTGTGAAGCAGAAATTTATTCCCCTTTTTCTTTCAACAATTACAAAGTACATTAACTCTGCTAACACTCATATGTTGATGGAGAAATTCTGATTTTTAGCAATAGGTTTTAAAAACAGAAATTTAAACCCACTTGATTGGTAAAGCAATATAAAAGGGAATGGTGTAAATGAGGGGCAAGTTTTCATTGTCTTACAGGAGCATTCGTTTACCATGTAAACTGACCTCTACCACCTTGTTGAGATTTGAGTTGAGATGAGTCCTATCTGGGCAGCCTGTAGTTTGGAGGGTTTCTATTCACCCTACATCCCAATTTTGCTGCTCAGGCCAACCTTCGATTGATGGCAAAAACTACTGTAGCAAATGTATATGTAAGCATTTTGATAATGTTTATAACTATAAGTAAACAAAAGGAGAGCAACATGAATTCGTGGCTCAGGTTGATTGCATGAGTTATTTCTAAAATCCTTTCGCTTCTGAGTGTGGGCCATTCAGCGTTAATAAAATAGTGATAGCAATGTTACACAAAACTAGAACTAATGCATTTTGGTGTTTGAACTTGACAAAAGGGCAGGCATTATCAATTTTACTGCATTCTCAACTCAATACTGGAGACTAAGAAAATGGTCTAAGAACACACAATCAATAATTTGTATAGTTAGCACAGCGTCCTTTAAATGGTCTAATCTTTAGATCTTGTCAAACAGAATGTGATACAGACCGGAAATAAATTGCAAGAAGAAAGTGACCCAAACAGTGATTTATAAGAATAAAAACTTCGTGGCAAGATGCACAACAGTATTTTTGCATGAGAGAACCAGCATGGTCAAGATGCCTGATTGGTCTTTCACCAAAACACTTCTACAACAAAAAAAGATTAGGAATGTATCTTATTCTACAGTTATCTAGGAGGAACTTCCCAAAAACTCTCTCTGGCATCCTAAGCCTAAAAGGTGGTGACTGTTTACTGCAAGATGCTGAGGAGTTGAGGGCCTCTTTCAAAGTGAGTAATATCTTAATCTGTGAGTAGGTTCCTGGAAACCTACAGAACCACACATGGAGTAATGTACTAATTACAGTAAAATCATTCATATTCAGCAGCCCCAAGACTGGGAGGTTGCCAGATATTCAAATATTCTGGATAATAGAGAGGAATACCTAGAAATGCATGACACTAAAGAAGATTAAGGTTAGATATTAAGAAACAAACACAAATGTATGCAGAGTACTTTATTTTCTAATAATAGTAGTATTGTACACTGTAAACATGCTGTATTTTCTGTATTTGTTTGTATTTACTTTCACGCTACTTTATTTAAGGAAAACATAACTAAAATTTACTTTCGGTTAAAACTCTGGTTATTCAAGAGTTCTGGAAGATAGAATGTCGGTATGCAAGAGTTTACTGTACCGTGAATAATGGTGGCAGAATTTGGCACTCTGGTAGTACTTAGTGCTTAGGCTTTGTACTAGTATAACCCACTTGCTTTCTGCACAGGTGTGAATTTTACCTTTAGAGTACTAGTACACCTCTAGTGGTTGGGAATAGAGTGCATAGCAAAACAGTGGTGGTAAAATTTGCAGAGTAACTACAAACTGAGGGAAGAAGATGAGAATAGGAAATGAGGAAAAAACAGGTCAACAGTAAAAGCTGGAAGTGGAAATCCAACTTAGGTTCCAAATGAGACATTTCATAACATCAGGTGTGCAAAAGCAGTTGACTTAATAATTTCATATTTGATAAGCTTTTGGACGAAACATCAAAAATACAGGAAACAAGGAGCAAGAATACTACTTATTTGTTCCACACTTGTATTGAAACCGAGGCTATATCCACACTACATGATAAAGTCAATTTTAAGGCAGTTAGCTCAATTTTACAATGTCACTGTCTTCCTTGTAAATACCATTAGGCTGGTTTTAAGGAGTGCTTAGGTCAGTATTATAGCACCATTGAAAACGACTAAGCATAGCGTCAAGTTCAAATTTAAAAGTTTGACTTAAGGCTAATGTGGAAATGCTATGTCTTTAAATCTACCTTATTAGCCTCCAGAGGTGTCCCGCATGTAGCCCACAATGCTCCATGGTTGTCCACTCTGGCCACTTCCATCTCCACTGCTGTCCAGATGCACAGAAATTAAGTAATAGGAAGCCTGAGAATTTGAACTCGGCACCAGGAAGTATGTGGTGGCTAAGCGGTGGGGGTACTGCTTATATGAGAGGCTGAGAATCTTCCTCTTTCATTATCAGTGTGGCAATCACATCTACTCATGAAAAAATAGCCCCAGCATGGAGTGGTGGCTTCTTCCCTGAACAGGATATAGCAGGAGGGGCCAAGATTATTTTTTCAGCTCTGGATTCAAGGGGAGGGGGAAGTGGCTGGAGGGCCAGTTGAGATGACACAGACACCTGAGTGATCCCAGGGCAGTATGACAGTCCCCTGCCTGGCACACTACATCTTCTGAAGCCAGCCTTTCTGGTTTTTCTT
Organism: Carettochelys insculpta; assembly: GCF_033958435.1. Classification (NCBI taxonomy): domain Eukaryota; kingdom Metazoa; phylum Chordata; order Testudines; family Carettochelyidae; genus Carettochelys; species Carettochelys insculpta. The sequence continues at coordinate 50,346,345 of NC_134143.1, read as the reverse complement.
CATCTGGGTTTCCCCATTTTTCCTTCCTTCACTCTGAAAACACAGCTGTTTGCTTTCCACAGGAGAGGAATGGGGCAATACAATGTGGGAAGATGACATCACATACCCACAACCACTTGCAGATCATTTTTTTCCCATACTGCACCAGCAAAAATACCCAGAATCCTACAGAGTTGAGGAAACCGTGGGATAGGTTTGCACAATGCACTGCTGCAACAATTGACATTTGGCGTTTTGGTGTGGCAGCAATGAGTCAACTTCGTGGGGATTTTGTGAGGCGGTAATGATAGTCAAATTCAGATTAATAAAACCCAGTGTTATAATATTGATTTTAATACAATCACATGTACATCATAGTGTAGACATAGCCTGAGATGAATTTGTAATGTGGAAGTACTAGTTCCAAAGTAAAGCAGCCTCATGATATTTCCTTTTGGAATTGCCAATTTTTGATGCAAATGTTTGGACTAGTAGGATGTTTAGTTTATAAGACCTTCAATCTATTAATTTTCTGCCATTGGACTTTTTTTTATTGGCTATTGTTAGTCTGACCAGGATAGGTTGAATTATTAAGGTTACTCGTGTAGGTAGTTTGCACCAAATCCTTGACAGTGCTGCATGTCTGAAGCTCCCATTGAATTCAGTGGGATTTGCAGATGCACATCAGGTATTCAACATCTCTCAGAATTTGGCTGTTTGTGACAGGAAACCAAAGACCGAAGTCCAGGTTCACCATTGTGGGTACAGCAGGATAGAGTTAGAGTAATCTTAATTCCTATGAGACTACTGTACCCAAGGTATGCGGTGCTACCCTGCTGACTTCCTGAGGGGCTCCATTGGGAGAAGGAATGATGTTGGTAGAAATGACTTCACGCTGTGTACTACACCTTTAAATAGAAGAGGCCAACAACTTGTGTGCTAAGTGATAGAGCTTTGGAGTGCCCCAGAGAGGGGTTTAAAAAGAGTGGGGGGGAATCTTTCTTAAGGAGATTTCATATTCACGGAGAACAACAGCTTTGGAGAATGTTCTGTTTTTCTCAGCTTCCCTGTTCTTCCTTATCACCCCCATTCCCACTGTTCATGTTACTTAAGTAATCTTTTTCCTGATCCAACAGAAACAAGATTTCCTTACCACACCAGAGCTTTCCCTTTTTCTATTGGATTAACATTTGATCTCCTTTACTAACAGCATTGCATTATCAAAACAAAAAGCAGTCAAGTAGCACTTTAAAGACTAGCAAAATAGTTTATTAGGTGATGAGCTTTCGTGGGACAGACCCACTTCTTCAGCCCATAGCCAGACCAGAACAGACTCAATATTTAAGGCACAGTATTGCATTATTTTCTAGATAGGACTGTATGTGGCTTACTTACAAGTGAGGCTATACATAGAATACAGTCAAGGAGCTGACAGTCTCATGAATGGGTACCAAACAGTGAGAAAGCTCAGCATGATGGGGTGATATTAATATTTGCAACCTGACCAGAAGAGATTCACTTTTAACAGCCTTCTTTTTAAAAGGGCAGGAGCTAGTCTGGCAAAGCATTTAAGTTTGTGCTTAACTTTCAGCATATAAATAGACCCACTGAAGTCACTGCCATCATAGGCAGTGACTTCATACTTGTCCGGGGGCGCTGAATGTCTCCCCCAGCCTTCCAGCCTAAGCCCCACCCTGGCTGTGCTCTGCCACATTCAATCTCTCCCCACAAGCCCTGCTCCAGCCCTGCTTCTCCCCATCTCCTTCCATGAGTGTCCTCCATCCCTGCTCCCCTCATCACTTCCAGAGCTTCCTGAATGCCGCAAATCGGCAGTTTGGGGCTCTCCAGAAGCATGGGGAGGACAATAGAAGGATTTGGTCAGCAGGGCCACCAGAGGGCAAGAGATGCTGGGGCAAGGGAAAAGCAAGATGGAGAGTTTGGCTTCAGGTGTGTGTGCCATATCCACTAATTTTTTTCCTGTGAGTGCTCCAGCCCCAGAGTACCCATGGACTCAACCCCTGTGACTGCCATCTCCTGTTGTTTTCTCACCTTGCGGAGTTTCCTCCACAGGGGTGGCCAAGCCATGGCTCATCAAATGGCAAGGTCCTGTGTCAATGTACTCCCTACGGTCAGCAAATTAGTACGTTTGCGGGTTCTTGAATTTAGTAAAGTCTATTTGGTATATCACTGTTGTCTATACAAGCTTCTACGAAAAAATTTCCTTGATTTATTTATGATTTGATGAGTTACAAAATTTACAGCTTAGCAGAGGAGTTATTACCTGAAGAAAGTGTGAGGAATAACCTATGCTTATGTTGGTCTGGTCTTAAAATGGAAAGAAGGAGTTAAAATGGATAGAATGGATTGACGTGTCTTGAACACAAAGCTCCACAGCAACTGTCGGAAACAAAACTGAAAATAGTTTAAGAGAGCAGCACAGGCAATAACTCACTTGGGGGGAAGAAGAAGAAATGGCCAGAATGACATTGCTTGGTTTTATTAACTCATCCATAATTAGCCCATAGCTTAGATACAATTTAGCTTGTGCCATACGGGCTAATATAGTGCTGAAAGTTACCCCCCATGCAGGTGACAGTCTGTCACACTCAAGGCAGATTAGCATAAAACAAACAGTACACCCTTCATTATAGCAGCACCATTTGCAATGCCATAGTTAAGGGTGCATAAGCACTTCCATTATAACCCCCTTGTCTTCAAGATTTTATTAAGTAACTGCAAAAGTCACACACACACAATTGTAGCCCAGCGAATCCTTTCTTCAATTTTGGGATTAATTGGCTACTCTGAGCTATGTGATATTGTAGGTGCTTGTTTGCATTTTCAGGTTGGGGTTTTTTTCGGACAATGGTTTGGCTGCTTTAGTATACATAAAATATGCTAGACAAAAAAAGAAAAGTCATGATAACTTTTACCGAGATGAGTGTACAACAGGGTGGCCAACCAGTTAGGGACTAAAAGCGATGGACAGAGTGCAAAGAGCCACATATTGTCTATTTATCGATAGATAGATAGATAAAAATAAGTTTATGATATGTATCTCAATGCCCCCCCCCAGAGCCAGGCACCCCCAGCCCACCACTTTAACCCAGTCCTCAACCCTTCCTCAAGAACCAGGCACCCCAGCTCCCCACTACAACCCAATCCCCCACCCTTCCCTCTGAGCCGGGTGTCCCTAGCTCTGGCTCAAACTTGATGATGGCAACTCACCAAAGCTGCTGCCACTGCCACCCCTACTGCTACAAGCTTCTCCCACCAAGCACAGGGGTGCATGCACAAAGTGGCCAATGGCACTTCTGGCATGCAGTTCAAAGCAGGAGCCGCATTTAATTGCTCAAAGAGCCGCATGTGGCTTGAGAGCCAGGGGTTGGCCACCCCTGGTGTACAGTATAAATGACTCCAAAGGGCCAATGTTAAACAAGGTTCATGATCTAGTATACAGAAACCTCAGCCTGCTTAGAACCATAGCAGATCTGCTATTAAAAATCATTTCAAACCTTTTATTAAAGTTACACAAAAAAAGAATAAAACAGATCATTTGAAATATTAAATACTAAGTAAAGCTTTCATTTTAACAATGTCCCTTGTTTCCTTTCCTTTTAGCTGCAGTGAGATTTTCGAAAGAAAACCCTTGTTTGACAGTCTCTTAGATGGTAATGACTATCCGTTTGGGAAAAGAGAAGAAGTTAGTTGAGACAGGCTGTGGCTGTTGCTAAGAATATCTCCTTCCTTTTTTTTAGGAGATAAAACAACATGTGTACAAAAGGAGGGAGAAAAGAACAGTAATGAAGGAAAATGCAGCTTCTGTTTCTGGTACCAGCTCTTACTTTCAACCTCACTATTGGAAAAGGCAAGCAAAGCACATGGTCTTTGTAGCCACTTTGAGACCTAGTGAACTTGTACCAGCTTCAGGTTGTCTCAGATATTGCTATTATTGGCTTCTTTGGACACAGGCTTACAGCAGTGTTGCAAAATATGTTGTCTTGGTTAGCTAAGCTAGATTCTGATTAAACAGAAGGGCTATGTCTACACTAGCATTCATCTTTTGAAAGAGGCATGCAAATGAAGGAAATCAAAATGCAAATGAGGCATAGATTTACATATCTGGCACCTCATCTGCATAGTCTTCTTTCGAAAGAGGTTCTTTTGAAAGAAGAAAAACAGTGTAGATGTGGCTCTTTCAAAAGTAATCCCCATCTTCAAAAGAACCCTTCTTGCTGTCATGGATACGGCGAGTTTCCTGTGGTCCCATAAAGTTTGTTTACAGCCCCAGGTCCTGGCTCTCAGTGGCCTGTGCTGCTAGTAGCTGTAATTTATCCCTAAATATTTTTGAGGAGTTCAGTAAGCAATGGAAGTGTTGGTTAAGTGCTAGGCAATATTGACCTCCCATTGTCTAGCAAATTGTCTTGTTCAACACCAGTCAAGTCCCAAGAGAGCTGGAAGAGAGAAGTTCAAACTATTACTAACTGTAATTTATCTTCTATGTACATGCATCATTTTTTCTTGGAATGTTTTATAATATACACATTTCTAAATAAATAACTAAATCATGTGAAAATACATACACTGCCTGTGCTGTGGAGGCACTTACATGATGGACAAAAATTATTTTAAAGTTAAGCATGTGACGATGCCAAACATGTCGCCAATATCCATTCTATCTATGGAACAAGAAACAGAATTACAATGACACATATATGTTGTCAGTTCATATTGCAGTTACTTTAATTGGACTACATATTGTGGATATTGCTGTTTTAAAATAAAGAAATTTTTGTGCCAAATCCTTTTCCAAATTACACCAGGTTTTGACACAAAGCAGACAAACCCACTAGAATGCTCAGTTAAGATTGCTTGGCTGTGCTGTTGAAGCATTTCCCCTTCCCTCAAATTTTGCTTTCTTGCATCTTCCAGATACATAGATGCAGTTGATGCCGCTAAGTTTTACAGACTTTTCTTTTGAAATGCAGTTCTGCCATTTAACATCATCTAAATGAAGTGGATTTTTGTTATGAAGATAGAAGTTAATTTTTTTTTCTAGCTCTTCTCAGCCATTTATGTGACTCTATGGCTTTCAAATGGTATAATGCTAGAGCATGCCAAATGTCCTGCCATTTCATAACCAGTAGCATACAGAGCTCTTTTCAAAATGCCACTGCTCTGAGCATCTGTTGTTATTAAGTAAGATGATCAAATTTTGTATAGGACTTCAATTTTGCTTTTCACATCACTTATCGAGCAGGAATAATATGCAGTCTGTGTATAAAACTAATGGGTTAGAAGCAGTGAGCCAATTGCTGTTTTTTGTGTTCTGCTTTATTGCAGATTGTAAAATAAACTTTGGCCTTTTTTAATAAATGTGATAAAAATGCTCTGTGAATCAGGAGAATGTCAGCAGTTAAAGCCATTTAACAGCATAATAATTTAAAAAATGAAATACTCTAGCACAATCACCCCGGTTTGCAGAAAAAGCCACATTGTCAGTCCTTAATAATTACATTATTTGACAGAAGAGGGAAAGAGAAATGTTGCTGGTATCAGATTAACAACTAATACATATTATTTATGGAAATTATTCTAAAAGGCCTTTTACCTTGCCTTTTAGGAATTTCCTCAGCCTCAGATATCAGATATCATAGAGGTAGCTGTGTTAGTCTGTAGCTTCGAGAACAACAAGAAGTCTTGTGGCACCTTATAGACTAACAGATAATTTGGAGCATAAGCTTTCGTGGGCAAAGATCAGCTATGTCAGATGCATGAGGTGGGGGGGGTGTTCAGAGGGGTATTTGAAGAGTGGGGTACCAGTAAGAGGGAGGGCCAGAGCTGACAAGGTCTATTCAGCAAGGTGGAAATGGCCCAGTAGCAACAGTACTTATTGAAAGAGGAAAAAACAAATCAGACCAGACAGACTGATGTGAGCCTTTGTCAGAGTCTAACAGGGAGACATTAGCACCCAGAGCAGAGAAACTGCCTTTGTTTCTTACAGCTGGGTGCTAATAGCTGTGTCTACACGTGCACGCTACTTCGAAGTAGCGGCACCAACTTCGAAATAGCGCCCGTCGCGGCTACACGCGTCGGGCGCTATTTCGAAGTTAACTTCGACGTTAGGCGGCGAGACGTCGAAGTCGCTAACCTCATGAGGGGATCGGAATAGCGCCCTACTTCGACGTTCAACGTCGAAGTAGGGACCGTGTAGACGATCCGCATCCCGCAACGTCGAAATTGCTGGGTCCTCCATGGCGGCCATCAGCTGGGGGGTTGAGAGATGCTCTCTCTCCAGCCCCTGCGGGGCTCTATGGTCACCGTGGGCAGCAGCCCTTAGCCCAGGGCTTCTGGCTGCTTCTGCGGCAGCTGGGGATCTATGCTGCAGGCACAGGGTCTGCAACCAGTTGTCAGCTCTGTGTATCTTGTGTTGTTTAGTGCAACTGTGTCTGGGAGGGGCCCTTTAAGGGAGCGGCTTGCTGTTGAGTCCGCCCTGTGACCCTGTCTGCAGCTGTGCCTGGCACCCTTATTTCGATGTGTGCTACTTTGGCATGTAGACGTACCCTCGCAGCGCCTATTTCGATGTGGTGCCGCGCAACGTCGAAGTTGAACATCGACGTTGCCAGCCCTGGAGGACGTGTAGACGTTATTCATCGAAATAGCCTATTTTGATGTTGCTACATCAAAATAAGCTATTTCGATGTTGGCTTCACGTGTAGATGTAGCCAATGTCTTTCCATTAGACTCTGACAAAGGTTCACATCCCCCGATCCTATCTGACTTGTTTTTTCCTCTTTCGATAAGTACTGTTGATACTGGGCCATTTCCACCTTGCTGAATAGACCTTGTCAGCTGTGGCCCTCCCTCTTACCGGGACCCCACTCTTCAAATACCCCTCCGAACCCCCACCCTCCCTCATGCATCTGATGAAGTGGGTCTTTGCCCACGAAAGCTTATGCTCCAAATTATCTGTTAGTCTATAAGGTGCCACAAGTCTTCTTGCTGTTCTCAGCCTCAGAATGTCTCTTCAGCAGAATATAAGTAATAACTTTACCTCTCAGGGAACCGGCTGGGCCGAAACACTGTGGCTGGGTCTAAACTACACTAACAAAACCTTTTGGAAAAGCAGAGTCTTTTTTTGAAACATTCTGCGGAGCATCTACACACATAATGCGCTCTTTTGATATGTGGCACTTTTTCCAAGAGCCCTTTTCTGTCCCAGATGAGAGAGAGCGCCTTTCCGAAAGATTCTTGCAGAAAAAAAAAATAGAAAAGTATAGATGCCCAGGAAGCCCTTTTTCGAGTCCTTGCCCAGTCTTTTGAAGGAGTGGGGGCTGGGTGACCACTCTCTATTGAAAAAGCAGATCCATTTTTTGATCCACTTTTGTGTGTGTGGACACACACTTTTGAAAGAAGTTTTTTCGGAAGAGATCTTGTGGAAGAACTTCTTTTTTAAAGACCTCTGTAGTGTAGACATAGCCACACTATTTTTCTGATAGAGAAAGAGACAGATTAGTCAGTGGAGTAGACAGTGGAACACCCAGTTGCGTAACATGTCCCAGCTTTATAAAATAATAAAATCCAAATAGCATATAGGGGAAAAGAGGTGTCTGGCTGAATACAGCCTTATTTTTTTGAAATGAGCTGAACTGGACCTTTAAAACACACAAATCTTCTAAAGCTGCAGTTTAGGAATTTGTATGAACTAATCCCCATTTTGGGGCATTCCTTCTGCATCTGTAGTTGAACTGAGGCCAGGTGTATATCCCAGTATATTTCTCTCTAACTTCCTATTTGAGGGTACAAAACAGGCAGGAAGAAAGGCAGGTACCCAAATTTGATCTTGCAATTCATTCTGCAAATACAAAACTGCAAATACAAATTTTACAGGTGCAAATTTTTCTCCTTGGACCACAGCAATAATCTCTCTCAAGCGAACGTGTAGTCTTTATATGATGGTCCAATCTTAGAATGTAGCTTTAAAAAGCTCTTCTCTGTCCTAGAAAGAATTCTTCCAGCATAGACCCTGTGTTAGGGCAGGTGGTTGCACTACACAGGTACCTCACAATTCCTGGCATAGAGAGTAGAGCTGGAGAGAGGAAGGGTGTAGTGGGGATACCCACAGTTTAAGATGCTAATAAGAAAAGCAGAGAGGGGAGAGAAAAGTTGGCTCAAGGCCGCCTGAAGTCATCTAGAATCCTTCCTGGTCTTTGAGCTGCCTTCGTGGTAGTCTCATGTGAGTCTGCTGGCTGGAATAGTGGCTGGCTGAAGATCTGCTGCAGATGACTTTTTTTTATACACTGCTTTTCAGGCACTGTTCCTGTATTTATGTAAATACTTTGAAGACAGGAGTGAAACAGTTTCCTTCTGTTAAAGTTTAGCTTTGAATTTGTAAGTCTCTCCCACTGCAGTCGTGTGTGCTGCCAGCAAGCTTCAGGCGTAAGCCACGTGCACCGACGAAAATACAATGTGTAGAGCGATGCTGGTGGTGTAGTGTACATTATGCAATCATTCACAAGATTGCTTATGCATCTGCTACATATAATTGAAGATTTTTCTTGTTTTATTTGTGATTTTACTGATATTTAAGTGAGCAAGCAGCTCTAGGAAGAGTATAGGCAAAATGCTATCCAGTTACTCATAGGTGTTCTAAGCAGGAGTGTGTGTGATGAGGTAGTGGCATGGGCAGAGAGCCTCTTCACTTCTTGAGCAGTAATTTAGGGGAAGTGGTTTACAGAATCATCAGAATCTCAAAGCCCCAGGCAGATGTTATCTTGCACCAGCTTGTTTCCCCAGAAGCCCTTTGCTCAGATAATCTTCTGCCGCTGCTCCAAGGAGGAATGTGGCATGGTACAATCACTTCAAACTAGCCATCCCTGAAAGAGGTGGGTAAATCAGCTGAGACCAGCAAGATTTTGTTTTTCTGCCACTTCCAACACCTCTCTGATTAATTTAGTGGTAATTAATAGCACTTCATTTTTTTATTATTAGGTGGCATTATTGACTTGACTATTTTGCCACTATTATGGAAGGAACAAAGAAGAGGGTATTCATTCCTCTCTGATCTAGTTTGTGGGTAGATAATAGATACACAGACACAAGACTACAGATATACCACTGATTTTATCACATTCAGATGAATAAAACATTTCAGTCATTTCAGAAGATTGTAGATCAGGGGAAACTAGCCTGAACATGAGAAGGAGCCAGAATTAACCAGAGTATATTGCCCAAGAGCCACAGTAATATGTCAGCAGGCCCCATCAGCTCCCATCTCCTGCAGATCAGCACTTCCCTCTCCCTCCCTGTGCCTCCTCCCCACTGCCATCAGCTGTTCCACAGCATGCAACGGGTTCTGAAGAATGAGGGACGAGAGAGGATGTGGCAGGCTCAGAGGTCAGGGCAAGGAGGGGTAGGACTTGGGAAATTATGGAATTACAGAACTAGAAGGAATCTTGAGAGGTCATACAGACCAGTCCCCTGCACCCATGACAAGGCCAAACACCATCTAGACCTGTGGCATCCAACTAGTTCTGAAGTGGCTACTGCTATAGAAAACTAACCACATTATTCTGAAAATGTATTTATTGTTCAAGCCAACTAGCCACACTCCACCAGTCAAACAGCCACATGTGGCTTCTGGACACCACGCACTACGTCATAATGGGTAGAATGGGAGCAGAACCTGGGGTAGAGGTGAGGGTTGAGGAGCAAGCACCATTAGCACATTGGATAGGTGATGCATATAGCTCCATCCCCAGAACTGGCACCTATGCAAGGAGCCCCATATGGCTTTGGCTCCATAGCCACAGGCTGACCACCCCTGCTGTATATGCTCAAATCAGAAACATACTTCACAGAGCATGTCCTCACAGTAGCATAAGCTAAGGTGGTTATTGGTCTGGCAGGTCTCCATACTGCCTTCTTTCAGAGTGGGAAGATGAGAATCCCTTTGGATCCAACAATATGTTATCCTCATCAACAAGGAGGATGGTGTTTCATTTGATGTGGTATGTTTTGTTCCCCATGGCAACCACTATGCATGCTAAGCCGTTTAGGAGCAAAAAAGGTGTGATGCCCTAAGAAACTCTTACCTAAAAAGAGGAGGCAAAGGGGGACAACGTAGGAAGGAGGCAAAACACCAGTGAAGTCATTTTTTAAATACAAAGACAATAGGCTGCCCATTTTCAAGTACCCCATCATCATCCACTTAGTGGCCTGTTAGTGTCATGATAGAAGTGCATTTCAGGAAGGACTTGGGTATGATGGATGCGTCTTTGTGAGCAAGATATAAAAGGATGGTCCATGTAATAGGATGTGCACAAAGTGGTGAAGCTGGCAGCAGTGGCTCAGTGGAGGGGTAGAGGATGGCAGTGGAGATGAAGGATGATGTCAAGATAAAGGGTTGAGGTACACAGGGCCCTGAAGGTAACAGCAAGATCCTTGCACTTGATATAGCAGTGCAGGGATCCAAAGAGTGGGGTTAATGGTCAAACAGATGGACAAGTGAAATAATTTAGAAGCAATGTAAGAATGTAGTAGTGGATGAGAATTTTCCTTCTGTGGTTTTTTAATATTCAAGGTTCCTGTGCCTTGTGACACATAAGGTAAAACCTCCATCTTTCTAACAGCAAATGTCTTGTTCTGTTATGGTATTTTTCCATTATGATGACATTTTCTCTGTGGCATTTCTAGATGTCATCTGTCATTCTCTTCCTTCAGGATTCCACCAGGTTGTGTGTTATCAAGGGATCTCTAGGAATACAGGTTTTTGTCATTTGTCCTTTTCTGTGTTACAAACATACAACGGCTACGTCTACACGTGAAGCCAACATCGAAATAGGCTATTTCGATGAATAACGTCTACACGTCCTCCAGGGCTGGCAACGTCGATGTTCAACTTCGACGTTGCGCGGCACCACATCGAAATAGGCGCTGCGAGGGTACGTCTACACGCCAAAGTAGCACACATCGAAATAAGGGTGACAGGCACAGCTGCAGACAGGGTCACAGGGCGGACTCAACAGCAAGCCGCTCCCTTAAAGGGCCCCTCCCAGACACAGTTGCACTAAACAACACAAGATACACAGAGCTGACAACTGGTTGCAGACCCTGTGCCTGCAGCATGGATCCCCAGCTGCTGCAGCAGCAGCCAGAAGCCCTGGGCTAAGGGCTGCTGCCCACGGTGACCATAGAGCCCCGCAGGGGCTGGAGAGAGAGCATCTCTCAACCCCCAAGCTGATGGCCGCCATGGAGGACCTGGCAATTTCGACGTTGCGGGATGCGGATCGTCTACACGGTCCCTACTTCGACGTTCAACGTCGAAGTAGGGCGCTATTCCGATCCCCTCATGAGGTTAGTGACTTCGACGTCTCACCGCCTAACATCGAAGTTAACTTCGAAATAGCGCCCGACGCGTGTAGCCACGACAGGCACTATTTCGAAGTTAGTGCCACTACTTCGAAGTAGCGTGCACGTGTAGACACAGCTAACATGTCCAAACCATGTTGGTCTTCTTTCTTGAATCATTGCCTCTATAGTCTCATGGCCACTCCCTAAATAGCATATCAGCATTGTTTACTTTATCCCACCATTGGTCACCACTTATTCATTAAGCTACTTGTTTCAAGCATTTTTTAAGTTTCAGAAGCATAAAACAATATGGGTATCACAATTTCATTGTATTACTTTGTCTTAATTTTTGTATGAATCTCCCTATTTTTCCAGGTATATGCCAGGCTTGAAGGGACTTTCATTTTCTGTTGGCAGATTCTTAGAGTATGCCTACACTTGCCAGTAGACTGGCATTACTATAACTGATGCACTGAGTTTTGATTCAGTGGGTCTAGCGAAGACCTGCTAAATACATGAAAGAGTGTTCTCCCATCTATTTGTGTGCTCCACTTCTCCAAGAATTGTAAAGGAAATTAACTTGAGACACTCTTTCTTCAACACAGCACAGTGTAGCCGCCACAGTCAATGGATCTAAGACTATCAACTTCATTTACATTATTCAGGTAACTGAAGTTGCGTAAGTTAGATCAACTTACCAGGGTAGCGTGGAACAGCCTTGAAATCTACCCTCTCATCTGACTTTGATGCTGTTCTCTTTCATATCATCATCATGAATTTTTGGTCTGAATGCTTGCTTAGTATACAGTTTTTCATCTGTGACCAGCTTCATTCTTGTCAGCAGCACACTACAGAATACTTTTCTGGGTACTCACCAATTGTTTCGGACCTCTTGGTTTCCTTTCTGTGCTAATTTACAGATCACATCTACTCCATCTTTCTCCCAAACTATGTTACATTATATGTTTCATACACTACCACCTCCTTCCTAGCTTTATGTATTTCACTGTTTCTTTTGTCTTGTTTCCATTGTTACAATTTTCCATCTAATAGTTTTATAATACTACTCTGACTCGAACTGGTCTGACAATTGCTTACACACCTGGAACAGTTTGTTGGAGTCACCTTCATTGGCTTCTCTCATTTCTGTCTTAACTTTTCGATACCACAGGCAGGCAATGAGCCTCACCCCAAGGCTGACGCGAAGGAGGAGCTGGGACCCCAAGGCCGCATGACCAAGCCGAAGCCACCCACCAAGTGGTCCAATGAAGAGGGGAACCAGGTCATTGACCTCCCATCACAGTCATCCATCTGGGTTACAGCCAATTGGGCATCACAAGACCTTGGCAAGGGACCCATGAGCTGCTTGCATGGGGAGGGGGTGGGCAAGTCGGCCTGCATCCAGGGACTGCCCCACCTGAGCATGGACCCCCTCAGTGCCCGTGATACCCCATGTCCACCATACCATTGGACAGAAGAATGGCAGGAGCTGCTGCCCACAAGGGGGTAGGGGACTGCTGCCCACACAGAGGCGTGGGGGACATGGCCCTTGGGGTGTTACTGAGGGACTGACATGCCATCCGTCTCTCCCTTTCTATCTACACACCTGCACTGTGAGAAGGCCAGGAGAATCCTGTCCCTTCTATTGGCCCAGACAGCCCACCGAAGGCGATGAAGAGGGCCCAGGCATCCCCTGACCAGCACTACAGCAGGCCCGCAGTTGGAGAGCATGGAGGCAGTCAGTGGCAACACCACAAGCCACCACCAGGCCAAGGTGGCTAAGAGGCCCCTCTGCTTGGAGGAAGTGGACAGGGAGTGGCAGAGGGCAGCCTAGGATGACCTGATAGTGAACCTCAGGGACATAATGGCCATCTTGAGGGAGCAGATAGCCCACCTGGCCTGCCCTGTCCCCCCTCGCTGCGCCTGCCAAACCACCTCTCAAGCCTGACCCTGCTGAAGCCTTCCCACAGCCCTACCTCTCTGCACTGCCCTATCTTTCCCAGCCTTGCCATGGATCCCAAACCCAGGGATGGAGGTGATTCCAAGGCTGACAGGACTTGTGCCCTTCCAACCCTGCCCTGGACTGATGCCCTCTTCCCCTCCCCAGACACCTAAGTACATAGTTTGCACCCCCTCATTCCCCATTGTAGTTAATGGCATTTTTTGTATGAGGACAATCACAAAAGTTTTCATTAAACATACTTTTCCACCATCCCTGTGTCCCCTGCTCTTTGTGGGGTGATGGTGGGAAGTGGATGTGAGGTGGGGGAACCCTACATGGGGTGGCTGTGGGTGGGAGTCACAGGGGCTCTCACAAAGGGCCTCCCTGATGTGGACCCAGTCCTGGTGGGCCTGGTGACTCAGGGAAGCAGCCAGCTGTTTGTAGCCATTCCTGGACTCAGCTGCCCACCCCGGGGAATGCCTGGCCCTTGCCCTCCATGATGTTGTGGAGGGTGCAGCAGGCACTCACCACCTGAGGGACATTCCACAGCCCAACCTTCAGGTATGTAAGGAGGCAGCAGAAATGGTCCCTCAGGCACCCAAAGTCCCGCTCCACCACATTGTGGGTCTGGTTCAGGTAGGTGTTGACCAGATGCTGGGTGGGGTCAGGGTGGCCAGTATAGGGCTACATCAGCCAGGACTGCAGGGGTTACGCGGCATGTGCCATCATTCAGAGGGGCATGGTGACGTCCCTGACTGGGAGCTCCCACTGGGGGACATATGTCCCAGCCTGCATGCAGCGTAAGAGCCCAGTGTTCCAGAACACATAGGCATTGTGTGTCCAGACTGCCCAGCCCACATAAACGTTCATGAAATAGCCCTTCAAGTTCACCAGTGCCTGGAGCACTACCGAGTGGTAGCCTTTCCTGTTCACGTATCAGCTGGTGCTGTGTTCTAGAGTATAGATAGGCATGTGCATCCCATGCAGGGCCCTGAAGCAGTGCAGGAAGCTGACCATGGCAAATCCCATGATGACTGCATCTATGTCCCCTACCTGAATGACCCTGTGGAGCAGGATCATGCTGATGGGGTGGAAAACCAGCATGGGAGGGAGGGCGTGCACTCTAGTGAAGGCATGATGGGGAGTGCCTGGCCCCCTCCTGGTCTCTGCCCCCATACACCTTCCTGACATATGCCTCCAATGCCTCTGGGCACCAAGGGTCCCCCTTTCCTGTGAGCCACCTCTCTGTGTCAGGTGTGTGACCCGAGCATGCCATACCTCCCTTAGGACAGCCCTGATGGTGGCTTTGCTCACCCCAAACTTGTGCCCCACAGACTAGTAGCTGTCTGGAATGGCTAGCTTCCAGATGACAATCACAACTCATTTTTCAAGGGGGAGGGTGGGCCTCATATGAGTGTCCTGGTGTCTCAGGGCAGGGGCAAGCCAATGGCAGAGGTCCTGGAAGGTCTGCTTGCTATACAGAAATTCTGGTGCATTGCCTCAGTCCCCCATCAGAAGCCAGTCCCACCAGTTGGAGCTGCTAAGGTGGCTCCAGAGGCACTGGGGCACTTGGGGGATGGGCTCACCCCTAGAAGGTAGAGGGCGGCCAACCATAGCATCCAGGGAGGCCAGCTCTATGATCAGGAGTTGCTGCTGGGGATCCATGCCGCATTGCTGGCTGTTGGGTCTTTGCACGTGCTTTGCAGAACTGGTGGCAGCTCAGCAGGCCCCAATGCGTGCAGGGTGGGGGTGGTTTACAGGCATGCTTTAAGGGAGTGGGTGGCTGTGGGCCCCAGAAGGACTTGTCAGCATGCTACTCTGTCCATGGTGTTTCCTGCTCTGTTCTTTTGAAAGAGCACCTGTAACTGTGTGGACACTCTCTTTAGAAAGAGCAGAGCAGGAAACTGCTTTTTGTGGGTAGACACACTTTTTCAAAAGATGATCTTCCAGGGGATATCGTCCAGCAGCTCATCTCTTGAATGAATGCTGTAGTGTAGATACAGCTAATAAGATTAAAAGAACCCTGATAAAATGATTCCAACAATAGTTAATGATAGCAAAGTGCACAGGAATAATGACCAATGGAAAATTTGAAAGATTAATTGGAAGAATTCATTAAAACAATTTAAATGTTGCATCCAATTTCCTCTCATTCAGACATACTTTAAATGCATTCAACTCTTTCTTTGGATATTATTCTTAGATATTAATCATGATACAATTTAGAAGTGGAGTATCATTAATTGCATGATCAAAAAGGGTATTGGATTTGGAGTGCTGGAAAACAATCTGCTACTTCAGCATCAGGAGAGTCTTTTAGGTTCAGTACCACATTATCCCTTGATTAATCTTCATCAAATGGTCAAAATAGAATTCCATCTGCTGTAGAAATCATAAATTATAAATACATTATTAAATCAATAAACCAAGTGCAACAGTGAATTTTAAATCCAACATTGTGATTACAGCCAGCTCCTTCTTAGGGACATACTAGACTTTAACTGTACATTTCATCTACGATGTTTTTTATAGGTGACCTGCTTCATTTGAAGGAAGTTCCCAAGAAGTTTGCAAATCTCCCCTCTTGCTCTTAGGGAAGAGTAGCCCAGAAATAAGCTGGAAATGGTCCGAAATAAATAAGGAAGCCTCAAAAGGGGGGGAAAAACCCAGAAATCTAAAAATACTGATATGTGAAATACAACTATGT
Organism: Carettochelys insculpta; assembly: GCF_033958435.1. Taxonomy (NCBI): domain Eukaryota; kingdom Metazoa; phylum Chordata; order Testudines; family Carettochelyidae; genus Carettochelys; species Carettochelys insculpta. Next base: position 50,330,365 of record NC_134143.1, on the reverse strand, counting down.
AGAAAAATGTAACCCCTAACTGCTGATTTTTCCTTATGATTGATTTTTCCTTTATGTCAGCCAAATAAGCATAGTGAGTAGTTTGCTGCAGTAGTCAATGATATTAAGTTTTTGGTGAATGAATCCCTGACACTGATCCATTCATTTCTGCACAGGATTTAAGTAGAAAAATTACAGTAGGTGAATCCATCATGGAAAAAGTGTGCAATTAGGTTGAAGCTAAAGAAGCCTAACATGTAATCAACACTTCTGTATCTGAAGATACAGTTAGCACAACTTCCATCAAACTTACACAATCAGCCGCAGCAGCAGTGACAATCATAAGAGATTTGTTTCAAGGTTTTTAATTATAATAGTTTTACCTTATCTAGAAAAAAATGAATAAAGAAAAGTTCAAAACATGCAAACATTTTGTTGCAGTTGACACAATAGTGGTAATGCTTTGGTAGACTCAGAAAAGTATGCAGTAATGGCTGTCTTCATTTCTAATGAACTTAATATCTGAGCTCTGCTGGCTTATTAGGTGTTCATCTAGCCTATGTGTTTGAGTAAAACAACTAGGTTTCAGTAAGTTATAAACAATATACTTAACAGTTACATAGCACTTCATCCATACATCTCAAAGGTTTTTACAGGAATGACTGAACATCACTAGTCAATTTACAGTCGGGGAAACTGGGGTGCAGAGATGTTAGGTTGGTAAGAAGAGGGCCTTAAATGTCACAGTCCCAGTGTGAGGCCTGAGGCCTAGGCAAAAGAAGTCAAGATTCTGCTAATATACAGCAAAGTTGGGATGTGAGCAAGAGGCAGGCCCACCTCACAGAATCTGTCATTTCTGATATTGTGAAACACACATCCCTAAAAGGTACTAGGCACTAGTTATGTAGACACATTCCAGAAGGGTGGAACCAGAACATCCCATTAGGAAACATTTTGGTTCCAACACACTCCTCACAACTAACAGGAACATACTGACACAAGTGCGGGATGACAACATGATGAATAGTGATGTTTGGATTAAAACAACATATACAAGGTACTGGGTGGCAGTCAGGTATGTGAGAAGGTGGCAGCCTCATACATCAGGAGCAATGTGCAACTTGTTTGTACCTGTGTATATAGATGTAGTTTAAGGGGGGGCTGTCTGTCCAGTCTAAGGGGCAGTGGAAAGTCCCACCGCTGGCTGAGCTGGTCTGTTACAGTGCACATGCCTTGTTAGTGGTCTGGTAGAGTCTGCTGGATACTAGGAGTATGCTTCATCAGCAATGAAAGTGGCTGGGCACTTTCACACCTTATCTGTTTTTGTGGTCATTGGAGTTCTCTCATGGTCCACTGTGCTGGCATGCATCTGATTAAATGGGTATTTGCTCATGACGCTTATGCGCCAAGTGATTGGTTAGTCTATAAGGTGCCACAGGACTTCTCATTGTTTTTGTGCTGGCTATCTGTGCAGAGTAAGTGCAGCACACGGAGGGAGCACATGCACCCAGCTGAATGGTTATGAACATCTGAAAGAACAAAATACCTGTCAGAACACAACATAAATGATGTCTGACAACACTAGGTAACTAGTCATCACGTGGTGTACTGTGGTATATGAAAAATGTATAAATCCCTACTGTACTACAGCCCTATTGTAATTTTTCAGTTTGTACTGTGCCAAACTTTGGGCCTTATTGTGCTCCCTAGGTAATGAGTGTAACAAGAGATTCTGAAAACACAGCTGCATTCTCCTAGCTGAATTTTGGCCGCATGTGCCCTACAAAGAAGAGCCCATAGAGTAGGCAAGCCTGTACACTCCAATCTTTTGGATGCCAAGTAGTCCTGAGAAAGGGGACATGTCAATGAGTTTCACTGCTGCTTCAGTATCCCTTGACCTGTTATGTCCCTTGACCTCTTGTCCGCTAGTTCCATCTAGCTACTGTTATTTGTCCAGCAGTAGTTGGAGTTAATGCTTCACTTTGCTAGTCCCTTCCTTCCACACAGGATGGACTCCGAAACCACCCAAACTCAGGGCTTCAGAATTAAAACAGCTTGGCAGAATTTTTCATTTTTTATTCAGCTTGCTAGCATTTCTGTTATTGTGTGACTTCATGTGAGTTCTTTATTTTAATGTAAATTAGAAGGTTATTAGCTGTTTGATCTCCTCATTATATGTATTTTTATTCTTTGGGACATGTTTCATGCCATCTCTTCAATAGACTTCCTGCCCTGATTTTTTTCTTTGTGTGTGTTCCTGCTCCTGTTCTGTATTCCATGCCTTTTGTTCTTAGTCTTCCCTCTCCCCCCATCTGACTGTTTTTTTTCCTTTTGTGCATCTCTTACAAGTTTTCTGATACTCTATCATATGCAGTTCCTGTCTTTTCATTTTGCCTTTCTTTTTTTCTGTGTCCTCTTTGGTGTCTCTCTGCTCTTTGTCTTCTCTTTTTTCTGAGTTTTCCTTTCTCTATCTGGCTCTTTACGACTACCTTTTATCTTGATTGTGTTCTGTGTAGATTCTGTCTTGATCTTTGCCTTTGCTTAGCACATAAACAAAGATAAAACACATGATTCAAATACAAGTTGCTTATGAATTGTAACATGGGCTTCGTGTCTCACCATAAACCATCCACAGTGCCAGTGTTCGAAATTGCATCTATAATTTGGGATAGTAGGGCTATTCCTTATCATGGTATTATCATTGACGACCTAAATTTTGTCCCATTACTTGTATTATCATGTGGATAGATTGGATCTCCTCTGGAGGAGCTGATAGATTGAATCCCGTCTAGGAGCAGGCGTTCTGCTGATGCCTCCTCACGTGCCTCATTGCCTGGATAGAGGAACTAAATACCTATCATCTACTTCCCAGGCCTCTTTAGGACACTGCTATTAATCCCAGTGCGCTAGCTGCCAAGAGTACCTGCTGAGATACATGTAGTCCATTGTGTTACTACCAATCCCCACACTAAGACCCATAAGCTAGGATGAAGTATTCAGATAGAACACATCAGAGCTGCACACTGAGGCTGCGTCTACACGTGCACGCTACTTCGAAGTAGCGGCAGTAACTTCGAAATAGCGCCCGTCACGTCTACACGTGTTGGGCGCTATTTCGAAGTTAAAATCGACGTTAGGCGGCGAGACGTCGAAGTCGCTAACCCCATGAGCGGATGGGAATAGCGCCCTACTTCGACGTTCAACATCGAAGTAGGGACGTGTAGACGATCCGCGTCCCGCAACATCGAAATAGCGGGGTCCTCCATGGCGGCCATCAGCTGGGGGGTTGAGAGATACTCTCTCTCCAGCCCTTGCGGGGCTCTGTGGTCACCGTGGGCAGCAGCCCTTAGCCCAGGGCTTCTGGCTGCTGCTGCTGCAGCTGGGGGTCCGTGCTGCATATACAGGGTCTGCAACTAGTTGTTGGCTCTGTGTATCTTGCACTGTTTAATGAAAGTGTGTCTGGGAGGGGCCCTTTAAGGGAGCGACTTGCTGTTGAGTCCGCCCCGTGACCCTGTCTGCAGCTGTGCCTGGCTCCCTTATTTCGATGTGTGTTACTTTGCCGTGTAGACGTTCCCTCGCTGTGCCTATTTCGATGTTGGGCTGAGCAACGTCGAAGTTGAACATCGACGTTGCCAGCCCTGGAGGACGTGTAGACGTTATTCATCGAAATAGCCTATTTCGATGTCGCAACATCGAAATAAGCTATTTCGAAGTTGGGTGCACGTGTAGACGTAGCCAGAGAGATGTACATCACAATGGAAAAGCCACTCTTCATACTTCCATGTCCTAGAACTACTCTTCTTTTTGATCAAACATACAATACCCTCCCCTCCTTGTTAATATGTTTTCCTGGCTGATTTTCCAAATCTACCATCAGAGCAATTGTTAAGATCAGAGTGATATGATATCCAGTTCCACTTAGACTTGTACCAGTCCGTCCCTTTTTATGATTGGGTGTACAGTGGAGACTAGAAGGCACGGTGGTTTGTAGAGCAGCAAAATCAGTGGGTTCAGGACCTGCAGGAAGTGCTTAAGAGGCAGCCAAAGTGTCAAAATTTTGGGATGCTTATTTTCATGTCAAAATTCTGCCCACCCCCTTGTGATGACCTTCACAATCCTCACCTTCTCTTCCTCCAGCTTACTCTTATATATCTGACCCTAGCAGGTGACTGGCACCTAGAATTCCCTTCAAGTTCTGGGCACCCTGCCATCACCCAGCATGCACCTACTCATTACTTTTCAACCCTGCACAAGCTCCTCACAGTCTACCACCTCGTGACTTTTCTCTTAAATCACAGAGTCCATTGTCATTTTCTCAGCTGGGCCTTGCCTCCAGCATTAACAGGAGTCATGTATGTTTGGCTTATAGTGCTCCAAGGAAGCCCCTGAGTACATGGCACATCCAATTTCTCTTCATATTGGCTATAGGACAGAAACATAACATTGGCAGCAGAGCACTGGGCTGTATGAGACGTCCTCTGAAAATCAAAAATGTTTCCAGGTCTGCTGAGGTTGAGAGTTGGGTTGCCTGGAGAGAGAAAGATGGAGTTGCCTGTTATTTTGCTATGAACAGACTTACCCATTTCTTACTGAAAGACTGTGGTCTCAGCATCAGGTTTGTCATATTTTGGCTATCTAGACTGTGAATATTTATATTGTTCCCTTTTGGTGACTTGATCGAGGACCTTGTTATAAATCACTGCCAGAAAATAGGGCATTATAACACCACAGGCTGTGGATAGCCTTACGTAATATCAAATGGCCTCATCTTGCACACACAAAACAGTCCAAGCATGTGAACGTATGGAACAGCAAGCAGCGTGTGTGTACGTGTGTGATCTGGATGGTGTTTTTTGATTTATAGAACCATAGAATCATAGAATTCTAAGGCTGGAAGGGACCTCAGGAGGTCATCTAGTCCAGCCCCCTGCCTAAAGCAGGATCAACCCCAATTAAATCATCACAGCCAGGACCATGTCAAGCTGGGACTTAAAAACCTCTAGGGATGGCGATTACACCACCTTCCTCAGTAACACATTCCAGTGCTTCACCACCCTCCTGGTGAAATAGTTTTTCCTAATATCTTACCTACACCTCTCCCTCTGTAACTTGAGACCATTGTTCCTTGTTCTGCCATATGTCACCATTGAGAACATTCTCTCTCCATCTTCTTTAGAGCCCCCTTTCAGGAAGTTCAAGGCTGCTATCAAATCACCCCTCAGTCTTCTCTTCTGCAAACTAAATAAACCCAAATCCCTCAGCATCTCCTCATAGGTCATGTGTTCCAGCCCCGTACTAGATGTGGCCTCACCAGTGCCTAGTAGAGGGAAATAATAACTTCTCTAGGTCTGCTGGAAATGCTGCTTCTAATGCACACCAATATGCCCTTAGCCTTCTTGGCTACAAGGGCACACTGTTGACTCATACCCAATCTCTCATCCACTGTAATCCCCAGGTCCATTTTTGCTGCACTGCTTCTTAGCCAGTCGGTACCCAGCCTGTAACAGTGCTTGGGATTCTTCTGTCCCAAGTGCAGGATGATGCACTTCTCCTTCTTGAGCCTCATCAGATTTCTTTTGGCCCAATCCTCTAATTTGTCTAGGTCACTCTGGACCCTATCCCTACCCTCCAATGTGTCTACCTGACCCCCTAGCTTTGTGTCATCTTCAAATTTGCTGAAGTTGCAATCCATCCCCTCATCCAGGTCATTAATAAAGATATTGAACAATACGAGCCCTAGAACTGATCCTTGGGGTACTCCCCTTGAAACTGTCTGCCAACCAGACATTGAGCCATTAACCACCTACCTTTGGGCCCATCTGTCAAGCAAGCTTTCTATCCACTTTACAGTCTGTTTATCTGATCCATACTTCCTTAACTTATGGGCAAGAATGTTGTGGGAGACTATATCTTTAACAGGTTCCATGTCAGGAATCTCACCAGGAAACTAAGGAACATTTCCACTGATCTGTGATTCTGTTTTATTAATACAACCTCCACTCTGCATGGTATCATCCTTCCAGGTTGTCAGCACATACAGGGCTACATGGGTTTAAAAGCATAGCTCTGTATACGTGTAATAGACAGCCACTGTGTGGCGCCAGCAGTCCCTGAGAGATCGTGCAGGTAATATTCCGCACCCATATGGGTGTGTGGTCCAAATCCTTGGAGCAACAGTCAACAGTTCCCATGCATCCTCAGACTGAAGAGAATACAGGAAGTGCTGTAGCGACCTAGCTGAGCAAGCGAGATCTTCTCATTCTCATTCACCCCACTGCTGGTGTCCTAACATGGATACCAGCAGCATTGCTTTGGCTGTTAAATCCTGTACTTCTTTTATGTTGCATCTGTTAAAGGAATAGCAGGAGGCCTACTATGCCACCCCCAAACAAATTCCAATGTATTAATGAATTTTGGTTAAAGCTTGGAATTCATGTTCCCCCGACATCTGTGTGAACAAAACTTTGCTCACAGAAAGATTTGCAAAAAGCAAATAAAGAACAGGGATGCATGAATCACAATGTGAAATCTGGCTTTTTACTTTGCCAAAATGTTTGAATAATATCTCCCACTCGCTGACTGCCTCACTCTCATTTATTTTAACACAAAGTAATTAATTCCTCTCTACTCAGCTGAGCATATAAGTTTCACTGTCAGTGGAGTTTACTACATTCGAATCAATGACAAATCTTCAGAACTGTTCCAGCTCAACCAGAACAAAAAAGCGGTCATGTAGCACTTCAAAGACTAACAACCAGAGTGGTCAAAACCTTACACCTTGCAACCAATGTGGTAAACAATGTACATATAAATATATGTTCTTCCAGGTTATTCAATATGTTCAGGTTTCTTAAGAGATGTAGGTAATTTTCCAGTCTGTATAATTTTCAACAGAAAGTATGAAAAGAGTGGGTTTATTGGATAGATATTTTTTCACCAATAAAAGTAATTGAAATATAAAGAGGTCTAAGACTGAGCAGAATAGACCAAATATTCATAAAAAAATCTTACCTATTCTCCCCCACCTGCCTTTAAAATCATCCTCCTTTATTTCTTTCCCTTTGGGAGGGTTTGGGTCCTGAACTCATTGTAAGATCTTCAAACACATAATAAGAATTAATCACCATTAGTTTTCTATTTTAACAGCTGCTTGCTACCTCCATAACCCAGTGCAGCTGCAAACTTCTCTCCCTTTGCTGACATCATAATCCCATTACAGCTGCAAACTTGCATACATAAAATGCAGATTTAAGCTTATTTTTAAACAACTTATACTTCCTAATGGCTCAAGTCTACATCAGAAGCATAAAATTACAGCCCTCACTTGGCAATGAATCGTCTTGCTGTTTAAAGCTTGGACTTGTGTCTTCTCTGCCTCCTTTATTAATGTACCCAAACGCAAGGCCATATTTGGCAGCCTTTAATTCTTATGCCCACTTGTGGGCTGAATTTGTCCAGCAGTGGCAGCTGTGTGTCAATTTCACTTCCTTCACCTTTCCCCAGCTGTGCTGCTGCCTTTGCCTTCAAATCTGGCAAAGGGTTGAAACTGCCTCTGATCTATACCGAAATCACAGATACAATTTTAAGTGACAAAGTTTGGTTTCCTGGCTTGTTTGTGCAATTTTATGAAGAAGGCTGTTACTTAATAAATAGAGGAATTTATTGAAGAATTCGTGTAGAAAATAGGCCAAACCCAGTCATGGTGTCCATATACATAAGTCCTCTGGAACTGAATTTGGCTCAATTACTTCAAGAGGATGAACCTTTAACTTAGCTCATTCCTGAGTTTGTTTTATTTTTCAGCAGGATACCTCTTCCAGTTTGTGATCTCAGTTGCATGGTTACTTTCTTGTTACTTTCTAATATCTGCCCCTAAGACTTCTTTTTGTTTTTTGTTTTTTTGGTATTTTTTACTCTTAAGCATTAGGGTTTGAGATAGATAATTATTTTGCTTAATAGTAAATTGTATTGCAATGTGCCCAGGGGAATATGAAATAAAAGGTATTTAAAAATCTACCATGTTAGAAAAGTAAGATGATTTCAGCTAATGAGATTATCAGGGATAATCGATTTACAAAAGCCCATTATGAAACAGATTCATTGATGTCTTAAAAAGAAAAGGAGAATCCTATTTATTTTTGTAATGGTTCAGAATAAATAGGTTTTCAGACTGTAAAAGACTATAGTCCATTATTTTTATTTCATTATTTTTGTAGCCCCATCTGCTGTCCGTTTTTCTCAATTACACAGTATTTTCTTTTAAAAAATGGGTAAAATAGCGGGCACGATTTGCACTGTCAGGCTCCTAGGAAAATGTAAGCAGGGTAGTGGTAGGAGCCTGCAAGCCACAAAGCAAAGCCTGAGTCAAAGTCGCGTAAAACTGAAGACCAAAGCCAGAGTCCAAGTGAGGAGGTAAACTGAGGGCTAGAGCCAGAAACAGACAAGCTGAGGGCCAATGTTGGTGTGACATGAGTTGAGTAAGAGTCAAGATTTAATTCAGAGCTGAGATTGATATTGGCAGTTCAGAGGGAATGAGCCAGGACAACCATGATAGGTAGCTGGGGTTCCACAGTGTTGTCTGGACACTTTTTGGGATGTCCCTTGGTCTTACATAGTACTAAGGAGCCAACCAGGGATCTCTACAACGGTGAGCAGCCAGATTATAGCTGCCAGTAGGTGGCTGTGTGAGGCTGTTGGTTACTTTATAAGTCCAGGTTCAAGTTCCACCAAACCCTATATGCTCAAAGCAATATTGAAGGATTTAATCAGGCTCAAAGCTTGCTAAGTGAACTGGTGAGTGTGCTATGCAAAATCCCACCGTTACTTGTTGTTAACTCAGGAACTCTTTGGGGCACACCATTTGCTATCTGCTGTAAATTTATCTCTTCATCCACTTCAAATTCTGTGCAGTTTGTTATAATTCATGGGTTATCTTAGTTAAAAGAAACATCATCAGCATGAATTTGGAGTACTATATATTTACACAGAGGTCACACTCTGATAATAGTATGGATCTCCTTCTACTGTAAAATCTGCAAGAAGGAAACTGCGTGGTTGACTTCCTGGAGTTGCTTGGTAATTCACTGTGATGGATTTTGGTGGAAGCAATGGAAATAGCCCCTGATCTTCACTGGTCTTGGAGAGGGAAGGGAATCAGTCTCTTTAGTAGTAGGCCAGACCTGGTGCTGGTCTTCTCCTGGCAGCACGTATGCTGTCATTGGCTGAGTCAATCTGAAGCCACACAATAGCGCTACTAAGCAAGGAGGGAATGAGGTAGCATGAGAACCTAGTTGGATATGCACATTGGGAGTCAGTCTGGCATTGTGCAGCTGGTCTTCTGTAACTACTGCTTATTCCACTGTTCATAGCTGTCTGACTGTCCCCTCACGCTGTCTGCCCTTTGTCATGTCTATCTCTTCCCTTAAACTTGATTTTAAGCCTTTTGGGCCAGGGACCATCCCATTGTAATATGTTTGAACAGAGCCTTAAGCAATGGGGCAGTGCAAATAAAAATATATAAATGATGGCTTCAAAGAGCTCTAGCTCAGGGGCTTCATAGGGCCCAGGAGCTATTAGAATGCTACTGTGGAGTGTCTCCCCCATTGTTTTGGTGCCTCCCAGGAGGTTTTTGCTAGATTTAGGTCCTTTATGCTCGCAGAAGCAGAGTGGATGATTTGGTCCAAAGAGAGTTGTAAAGGTACCCTTACCTGCGGTGCTAGCAGAAACAGTTAAACAGATTAGATAGCTAACCCTCTTAATAAAACTAATGATATAATCATTTTAATCTCCTTACGTAATGTGTAATTTAAAACAAGCTCACTTTTTACTTATGGAGGCAGCTCTAATATGATGGGGCTATTTAATTTACTTTATCTCTGATCTAATATTTCACACAACTATCTGTCATGTATGTCTCTTAGTCTGGTATGCAGAAGAGATAACATTCTTCCAGTAATCTCCCTATCAGTTCAGAAGTTGACACAGCAGTAAGCAACACAAAATGATTTCAGACTTGTATAAATAATATACATGTTCGGTCTTACTTTGATAGAATGATGAATAGTATTTGAGTGAGTGATTTGCGGGCATAAACTTGACCCCCACTGCATTTAGAGCAATTTGTATTGTCCTTGTGTCCCTTGAATTTGTACTGTATTTCTCCATTTCTTTGTCTCTAACCACGGCAGCATGTTACTTCAGCCAGTTGGTAAACAAGCAGTCCTTCTGGTGCCAGCACAAATGCCAGTTCTTGGGCTGGCCATTAAGAGGGTATTGTAAATGAAAATGTAAGCTGATGCTTCGGAGAGAATAAGCAGCACATCTTCAACATGATGTCTTCTGCCTTCAGCTTCCCAGGTATGGGGATCTTAGGCCCTGTTTAGCTGTACCTCATAATTGCAGAGGGTTTTATACTGCAGCTGGACCCTTTTTATGTTAGTCTTTTTAATTTGATATTTAATGAAAATAATATCATTTTGCAAGAGGGTTTGTTAAAAATCAGGCTAAATAAAAAAAAATGAACAGTGCTTAGTCAGACTTTTTGGGAAAGGATGGACCAATTTCTTTTCAGTAACAACAGTCATTGCTAAAATGCCTTTCATCCCATTTTACATATATTAATTAATTAAAGTGCCTGTGTGTGGGGCTTATAACCTGCTTGCCTGCATAACTGTTCCTGAATTCCCAGTGCAGGTAAGTTATTGTATACCCAGGTAGCTTCTGTGGGTACTCATGTAAATCCCAATCACAAGATAAGGTTTACCCTATGTGGTTTCATGTAAATATTTCCCTGAAAACGCTGTTATTTTTACTTTATTTTATTCTTTATAAGGAAAATTAATTAACATTTCAGTAACAAAAAATATCCAACATGTATCTACTCCAGGGCTTCTTAGATGACAAGTTTCTGACACAGTGTCCTGCTAGAGGAGTACATGCTGCTAGAAACTTTTTCACAACTCAGAAGCAAAGCTGTACTTTAAGCCTTGATTTTTTACATAAAATCTGACTACTTTCATAACTGAAATAGTCATAAATTGAAGGTAGTTTTGTACAGTGGTTTTGCAAGAGGATTGTGCCAATAACGTGGCATTACTGGAAATTCCCCTGAGAAGTATAAGTTCAATGGTCTCTTATAAATGCCATAGATTATACAAACTTTTTTCACTCCAGTGATTTGGACTGCTTGATTCATGAACACATAAATAGATAGATAGATCCATCACGTAATTCTCTGGAGAACAATGCAATGGTGTTTGTGATTTGAAAAATATTGTAAAAGAGCTTAAATTTAGCCGATAGGTAGGCAGATTTGCACTGCCAATATAAATAAGGAGAGAAATCACATTTAATGACCACATTTATAAAAGCCATTAGACGTTACCAAAGCATGAGAAAGAGATTTACTGTATGGAATCCAGTGATTCATCTATGTTCATTTGGATTTTGATACAATATTATTACCAGGTGGACACTTGTTGGATTATAGATATGTTCACACATCCAGTGCCAAGTCTGCTAAAATAACATACTGGCAGAGTATTCATGCTGAATGCCATGCTTGAAAGTCTTGTGTAGTCCGTTTTTAAGTTTAAATTTAGATTATGGTAAAGGCCCTTAGCTGAATCAGGATGTTTAATCCTGCAACAATTATAACTAGTGCTTTTGTAGCAAGAAAAAGAAAATCTGAACTCTGTTTTTTTCCCCTCCATATTACTAATTTTCATTATGTGATTGCTAAAGACACATGAAAAATTAGGTCAGAATTTGAAACCTTAGTCAGCAGAGTGGGGCAAAGGCTTCAGAAAAAAGGAAGTGTAGATGGGGTTCTTTCAAAAATTAACCCCATCTTCAAAAGAACCCTTCTTCCTGAAACGAAATAGGAAGAAGGGTTCTTTTGAAGACAGGGCTCATTTTTGAAAGAGCCGGATCTATACTTCCTTTTTTCTTTTCAAAGAATCACTTCCGAAGAGAGATTATGCAAACGAAGCACAAGACATGTAAATCAGTGCCTCTTTTGCATTTTCAATTTCCCTCACTTGCATTCCTCTTCTGAAAGAGGAATGCAAGTGTAGACACAGACTTTATCTGTAGCATCTGATGGAAAATTAGGAAATTTGCAGTCTAGTATTTTTTATTTTTTTAATTTAAATATGCAATGGAAAAGAAAGATATCATCACACATACTAAGTTTAATCAGTGTGAATGCTGCTACAAAGAAATATATTTGAGGAAACATTTAGCAAGTAATGTAGTACATTAGTGTCACAAACAGTTTATGCTACCAAGCATGTTACCCACTGTGGTTATCAACAGTAGTAACAGATGAACAGTGTGAAAACATATAGAAATGTCAGTGCATGTTTAGAAATGTGACATGCATTAGAGAACACCATGATATATAAATAAAGAGCAATGCAATGAAATTGGAATGAAGTCAAACTATATATTAATGGTGACTACACATGGAGTAGGTCCAGTGTGTGAATTGTATTATATGAATGTGATTCGTAGTGAGTTTTGGAGAATCCTGCCAGCCAAAAGGCAGATCAGTCCTGTAAAGATTTACTGTGATAGTGAGGTATTCTTTACAGAACTGCTCTGGTTTTGTCAAATTCTACATATGTAACCAGTGTTTACTGGATTGAAAATGCATCATTTGGGAGTGCTGTTACTTAGAGATATGAATAGAAATTCATCAGCAGACAGTGCATTTTGATATTTGGCATGTAAATTAGTTAGGGAATGCGATGGTATAAGCAACATAGGTCAACAATGATCTGTCATCTTCTGTTTTAAAATATCTTATTGTACTAATTAAAAAAATCAGATTGTTTTAGGAAGGGGAAGTTAGTTGCAATTTCTCTGTGTTTTGGGCTATTTGAATGATGTCTGAGGCTCGTTTGGCTTAACTGGAATATTTTGTTCCTATTTCCAGCATTTCTGATTTGGACAAAAAACATACATTTTGTCAGCTGGGTTTTTCCATAACTTATTTTTTCCACATGGTTAATATCAAATAAGTCCCTTCAGAGAACAAATACCGATCTGAAACAGTGATGCAAACCAGAAATTAGGGGACATATATGCGCACACATCCATAAAATCACATATTACTATTCATCAAATTATGTGAGTGGATTTACCTCCTTAGTAATATTTTTAAGATGCTTTATGATACTGTTGACCTGCTATTAGCAAAAGCTTAGCTTTCAGTAGAGGTAGTTAAATTATAAAATCACTGCTGCAATCATCAAACTACTCATAAAAACCAAACCAAAACAAAACAAAAAGCAACAGAACTACAAACCCCGAAATAAAAATCTTGCAGGCTTCTCCTCATGCAATATTGCTCCCTGATGTTAATTACATTTAAATGGGAGAGTACTATTTTGGTATCATTCATACGCCTCCAAAAGTACTTTCCAGTTTATCATACCTGTCAACTGCAGTGCATCACAGGCTAATACTTTATTAAGAAAAAAATCATTAGGGAGCTGCTGATCCCATTTAAGTACATTGGGCAGAATGTAAGACTAATTAAAAAGCATATTTTTACATTATTAATTTCTGAGTTTCACACTTAATGAATGTGAAATGACAGGGCTACTATTTTTACACTCAGGCTCTCTGGGCTCTTCAGTCTGGGGAATTAAATTCTGGGGATTTTTGCAAAAATGTTGCTTGGGAGATTTGTTTTCAAGAACAGCTAAGCCTTTTTAGCTGTGTCTTTTTCTGGGAAATTCTACCAAAGCATATTACAGCCACTTAAAAAGAGTAGTTAGATAGATGTTGGTTTTGGGTGTTTTTTTTTCATCACATTACAATAAAAGTATTTTAGATGAGGTATAAAATATAGTTTTTAAATGATATTATGATTTGCAAACACTAAAAAATAATTGCGGTGGAGTTGAGTGAGAGTGAAAACATGTAATCTTTATTGTGTAAGATAATGTGATAAAATATTTTACAGCCAAAAGCTCATTTTGCATCTGGAAAATCGTGTAAACTGATAGGGAAAAATCTCATTAAAACTAAAGGTTATTTTTAATATTCTTCCAGCAAAGCAAAACATTAAAACTGCGTTTTTCTCACTCATATTTATTAAATTAGACAAATGTAAGAATGTCTAACATTCTGTTTGAATAAAGACATAAAATGACAGACTGTGTTACTAGGCAGGCTAATCTAAATTTATACCAGCATTTAGAGAATAACAACGTTAAAATATGTTAGTGTTATAAAGGTTTGTTTGTTTGTTATGTTATGTTGCAGCAATGCAGTTGTTATTAAGTATTAGGTGTTACATTACTTAAAACTTTGCTAGGTGAATGCTGGCACAGCATTCCCTGTGAGCACAACATAACACAACACGTTTTTATAGGACTGTGCAAGGAGGAGTGTAGAAAATCTTTTTTTCTTTCCAAATGTGCTTACAATTACTTCTCTGTATTTTTATTGTCTTTTTACTAACCACAAAACTCACACTGGAGGCAAAGCTTAACTGCTGAGGCTTTCCTCATGTAAATATTAGGAAATTACATTTGTACAAACTACGGGGCTTTGTAATTGGGGGGCTGGATTGATTCCAACGCAAATTAATCAGGATAAAGTTGCTCTATGTTCAACATGACCATAGTTTATTTTCTTAAAGTATTAATTTGTCAACAGCTTTCCTGCCTCACTGTGAGTCATGTGGATAGCATTGAAGGAAGACACAGATGCAATCTTTGCTGCTATACCTTGTGATTTTAGGGACCAATTCCAGTTAATCAAAACACAACCATGCTTATATTTTTCACGATTTGTTTTCATATAAAAGTCTAATATCAAATAACAGAAATGTGAATATGTATCAGTGTTTAAAAATCGCTCTGCTTTTTTCTTAAAAGTCTGAAAACAATGCAACTAGTTTAATAATTCATGTTACTTAGCATGTTTAAGTTCTTTGCAAAATAAATGCTTGAAATTGCTGTTCTATTGAGTCAGTTTCTTCTTTTTCTTTTCTTTTTTAAAGCTACTCTCCATACTAAATATAACGCTCTCTAAAATGTTTCTGTTTATGCTCACTTAGCTTACTTGCTTATAATGTCACCAAATTTTAATTATATCTTGGTTTTCCTAAAATTATTGTTCATTATTATGGTTTCGGAATGCAGAAGTGTGCATAATGGGTCTATTTTTCAGAGTTGCCAAAGCAAATTAAGGAAAATATTCAGTTCTTCTTATGCCAAATATTTTAGCATTTTTCCATGAAAGCAAATCTTGTTTGTAACTGTATATTGAACCTTAAGTAAGTAATGCAGTCTGTCAGGGGCAAATGCTATTGTACAACTAAGGACAGTTACTAGTTTTTGCCACTGAAACCCTCAGATAATGCATATTCATGAATAATTTGATGATATTTCTGCTTTCCAAGCCTCATTTATCTCTTAAAGAAATATCTAACTTTTCCCATTTACACTGGCCACAACATACATAACTATATCTAAAATATTCGTGGCAGAGGCACCACATATATTTCAATAAGTGATGTAGACATCTAAATAAAGATATCATTTAGGAAATGAACAGAAATTAGTTACAAATACTGCAGTTTAATTGAAATACCCACTGTTCTTCTATTTTTAACATCTTATATGAAGGTATTAACATATTTCCTCAAATAATATTGACACTTTTCTTATTTTACTAGTATACGTTTACCTTGTTCATAGTTTTATTATTCAAGAATGCAGTTGTTGCCAAGTATTAATCAATATATTATGCTGCTCAGTTGGGCAAGCTGTACAAAAACATAGTGCCCCTAGGGTTAATACAGTCAAGAACTAGAAAAGTGTTTTAGACATGTACACAACATGTGGTTTACTATTATCATTAAATGAGGTGAACTGGGACTCTATACATATGGATTTTGAATTGCATAAATTTTGATTGATATCATTTGAAGACTGAGACCCTGAAAGGCTAGATTTTGTGAAAGACGATACACAGGCCAGCTATTACTACATACAATAATACCAGGAAAAATATCTGAAATGAGCAAGGCAGCTGGCTTTTAAATAGCTAAAACATAACATCAATGCTTATTCTGAATAATGGAAAAAAGAGGTAAAAGATGTTGACCTCTGCCTGACAATAACATGTTCCAAAAGTAGAACTGGTCCCAGGAGAAAACCCCCTGCTCAACAGTAGCAACTAAGAATTTCTTTCTCTCTCTCTTTCTCTCTTTTTTTCTCTCTCTCTCTCTCTGCCTCTCTCACTCTCTCTTTCTCTGAAAAAGGTAAATATTTTTTGAACATTAAGCCACTATGGACAACCAGCCAGAAAAAGAATTTTCACAAATTCAGGAAACACTTGAAAGGTAAAACCAACATCCTGAGACAGGAGACAAGGCCAGCTTTTGACACCAGGTTGGACCTCTGAGGCCTAAAGAAACCTTCAGCCAGGAAGTGCCTGCCACAGGGGTCAGGACCTGAGGGACTTTGAATGAAGGCAAAAGAGAGCAGACCTTTCCGTGCACCATCAAAACCAACAGGCCTTTTCATGGGAAATTTGCTGAAAATTTGCTGATTTGCATTAAACATGTATTAGAGCTGAAGAGTAAGAGCCTTTACTTAACTTATGGTAGATTACTGGTTTGTGCAGTTTTAAGTAGTGAATTATAACATATTCAGGAATATGAAAGGTCTCTAAGGCCCTGAATCCATTTTTCCTAATGTGATACACATTGAAAATTATCAATACATCACTCTATGAGATTCATTCAAATTGCTCATATTTGTTAAAACTTTTTAGAGAGCACTAGATACTTAATGCTTCATTTATGATTTATGCACCATAAATGTATTAAAACATTAACCATATTTCTACTATGGCATACTTCAATTCTCCCAGGGAAAAGTCAAAATGTTTCTCAGACTGCTACTTTAGTTTCCCAGAGGGGTGAGATTATTTGTGTTGTGTTACACCTTTAAGTGTTGATTAGGCTTTCATGTTACACTGACAGAAGTGTCATGCAGTGCTTCTCCTTAATGGGGTAATAAGCTATATCAACCACATGAAGGGAATGTTTCTTTTCAAGTCAAAAACAGCGAAAGTTCATATGTAAACATTGCAAAGGTTCCTTCCTCTTAGTGCAAATTCAAACACTGTTGACCATATACTGGAGTGGCTCAGGCAAATTCTTAATAAAAGTTTGAACCTTGTAATACATGGAAGTGTTATACCTTGGCATAACATTTTAGAACCAGCTGGATGTGCCTCAATTGTTACACCATCCAAAAGCTTTTCAGACTTTTAAATACAAATGTAGCTATTAATGGAAAAGAAAGAACACAAAAATTAGACTAATTTTGTGCTTTGTATTTGACAGCATAGGTCATTTTTGGGGGTATTTATCTCTTTTACTAGTTTTTTTTTCCTTGGGGGAGGTCAGAGAAGTTAGTGGTTGGGAAGATTCACGTTTTTCAGCAGTCATTATTGGGTAACAATTGGTGCAAACATTATGGAGGGGGAAAGGGACATAAATCAAGAAATGAAAAAAAAGTTTCTGCACATTTTCAAAAAACACGTTGTGCTCTCTGAGGTCCTTTTCATTTTAACCAAATCAGGGGGAACTTGTCCTCACAGCGGCAAGGCAGATGGAACAATAAATCACAGGAACCATTGACTGCCTGCAGTGTACTCTCCACAGCTGTCACTTTTTTGTCTCTTTGGTTTTAGCTGACATGGTTTGAGGTCCACTGTGAACCAATCTGGACTTTTTTTTTACAGTCATATCCATCAAAACGACCAGTAGCCATCAACCTACTGCAGCGATCGATTCGTTTGCTTATTCTCACGCATAAGCCAATACTCAGCACGCTAGGTGAGGCCTGGGAGAAGCACCTCATTTTAGGGTTGTTGTTTTTTTTTTGTGTGCCTCCAGCTACAGCTGTGATTTTCTGAGCAGACCTGGCTAACGTTATTAAAGTTGCATCATGATAGATATAGAGCAAAGTAGATAATAGGCTCTACACACAACAACAGAAAAATAATAACAACTATGGGTTTTGTTGTTATTCTCAAAGTTGCTTTTTAGGTGTACCAAGATGCTTACTAAGCTAGGAATTTCCAACTCATTGCTTATTTTGCAAAGTAAACAAGCAAATGTTATGTGCATAACCTTATCTGTCTCTCTAAAGGTCAGTATGTGGTTGCTAATTTCTTTTTCTGCCTTTTGGTGGCACTCTGATGCCAGTGATTACTTGTGGTGTGTTTTGGAAACAAGACGTCCTTTCTTAACAAAAGACTCAATCTACAAAGACTGCAAAATAAAAATTGATTAAATTTGAACTGTAGTATGAAAAGTTTACTTTGGTGTATAAAATAAGCTGGTAAGCTCTAAATACCAGGTCATCTGTAATGTGGGTCAAGAGTTATACTATGCACATGTGTGATTCCACGTAAATGATGGTTTATGGGGATTTTATATTTTCAGAATTAGACAATATGTGCATCATACACTCACACATACAGGCACATGTGTGTATGTAAATTTCTGAGATGTCAAAGCATATGATTTATCCTTACTTTGAAGCATTTTATGTTCAAAAATATTTTTAACACTTAGGAGGATATACTTCAAGAGCACTGTGCTGTCACAAATTTTATCAGGGTCTGATTGTCAGAGCAAATATTGGAAAGCAACGTAGTATAAATGAGAACAAAGTATTAAATAGATATACAGTTTTTTAAAATGTTAAAAACATATCAAAACAAAGCTGTTTTAAAAATTTGTGGTTAAGACAAGTAAAATTTATTATATAAAATTTTTTTATAGTTGAACTCCATGATTTTGACTTGAAGTGACAGCTGAAAAGCACCAGAAACCTTTGGAATTTCAGAACTATATATTACTATAAAGGAAGAAAGTAAAGTTTCACTAATAGAAGGTAGGTAATTGCACTTAGCAAATATATGCAGTTTAAAAAACAAAACCCCAAAACATTTCCCCTTTCTTAAAAATCTATTTCAAGTAAGCAGGAGTTTCCTTTTATATGCACAGAACAAAACAGAGATTTGTAGTAAAAAAACAGTTATAAAACATAGTGCCCTTCTTGTTAATGAGGATCTTTTGCAGAATACTGAAACATTGCCATGTTGTAGAATAGTTATTTCAGGCTCTGTCAATGCGTTTCACTGAAAGCAGCTAACATATTCTGATCAGATTTCTTTTTTTTCCCTCTTTACAAACCTTTGAAGGGTAAGTGTCCTGATAAAATCTCATTATTAGATAAAAGCCAGCAAATGGCAAACTATAGGCAAAGCCAGCATAGATTCATTTGGAGGGCTGTGAGCAATATAAACCTTCTATTTAATCTCGAAAAAATCCATGAAAGTCCAGTCCTAATACAAGAGAGCAAACTTGTGGGAAAAGAAGAATCACAAAAAAAAAAAACAACAAACATCTGTCTGAATGTGACCCAAGAAATCTAAGTCCACCCATGTAGTTATTGCATGTTTTTCAGTACTGCTAATGGATTACATACTGTTTAAAATATGGATTGCAGAATAAATCATACAAGAATGACAATTATCGGTCGGATTCTGCTCTCAGCTTCAGTGCGATTACAGGCCACATTCTGCTTTCAGATACTACAATATGCATCAGAATAACTCCATTGCATACAACAAATTAGTCTAGATTTACAGTGGTGTAATTGAGAGCAGAGCTGAGTTCTGTGAATTCAAGAAAGGCATTGTGAGAAGAACATTGCTTATAGTGGCTTAGGTCATGCCGGAGTATGGAATGGATTTTCACAAGCCTTTTATGCACCTCTATTAATTCTGTAGCAGACACTGCACTATATAACATACATGCCTTAACATATACCTTTAAAATTGTTTTGCAATGGGGATATACTAAACATCACCAGCTCCCTTTAAGGGGGATGTGAAATGTTACAAACTGTGAGCTCTATTCTAAAGTTGTGTTCACGAAAAACTCCCTTTGAAGTCAATGCTAGTTTTGGCTGAATAAGGAAAGCAGGATACTCAGGTCCTTGTGTTATAACAATTATACTGAAATATGGAATTTCACTACAGTTACTGGGCCAATAAAATATACATAATAGGGTAACATCATCCCCATGTGTAAGGTCACTAATTCTGCAGTTTTCTTTTTTCCAAGTGAATTCTGGTACTGAAGAAGTCAGAGGCTATGCTAAAAAGGAGTTACTAGTATGCTTGTTGGTGACTTTTCTCCTTTTCATATAAAATGGCATGATATATAATTCCTTATTAAAAATAGAAAATAGTTTTGTGTATTTTCTAATTTGCCTTTCATGGAAATCTAGCTGTAATGGACACTTGTGAAAGATGAGAGGAAAAGACCAAGACATAGAACTTCATCCACTGATGAGATATTTACAAACAGAACATTCAGTATTCAGTTTCTTGTTCTTAAAAATAACAAGCATTTGTTGCTTCTATTAACTGAAGCCCCCAGTTCTGCAAGGATTTATGCATCTATTTCATTTTGAGCACTTGTGTTGTCTTGGAAAGTTCAGTGGAACTGTTGATGTGCTTAGTGCTAAACATGTACATAAGTCTTTGCACGAGCCAGGCCGAAGGCTCTGCTTACAGAGTTGGGGGGCGGGGGAAGGTTGTATGTTTGGTATTGGTTTTGGTTTTGGTTTTTTAAGAGAAAGCATGTTGGGTCTGTCTTTGCAAAAATGCAACATATCACTCCAGCGGCATTCCCAGCTGACTGAACTCTGTTTGATGAGTAATTAAGAGACCTCTTTGGTTTGTTTGACATATTTTACAAAACATGCAAATCTGTTAAAAATCACTTGTTTTTTAAATGCTGCCATTCCTATGTGATGCATAGTATCTGCTAAATGCTATAGTCTTAGAACTTGTTTTTTGTTAGTCTGAAAACAAGCACACATAACAGTGGAACTATTAGGGAGGACTTCTTTCTGTTAGGGTAGTGTTTATTTATCTGTGTGGTTTGACCAGGAACATTATCTCTACTAAAAAAAAAATCACAAACCAGAACAAATAGTACATTAATACTGATTGTTATCATTAACCATTGGGTACAAATCAACCCAGAATGTACCCTCTTTCATTTACCCAAATAACAGGTGAACACTTCAGTGAACAGAAAAAAAGGAAGCTAAAGTTCCTAAGGAAAGCAGACTTGAAGGTAATGTGAAATAAAGCCATATAATATGTATTGGATCTTCATTTTTTTTCATGTACAAGATTTTATGCTTGATTATGTAACATAAGCTAATAATTCAACTTACTTAACAATAATAAACTTTCATTGTTAAAATGTTTCATTTTACTTAATTTGATTTTTTATGTGAATGGATTTTCTACTTCAGTTTGTCTCCTGATAAAACAAAAATAGCTGTTTTTATTCTTTGTAATTTATCATTCTCTTTAGGTATATTCTCACAGTTTATTAACACTCAATCTTACTATACATTTTAAAGATTCAAGTGTTAGGAATAATAATAGTATTGACATTTACAAATATCTATTATCAATTTTCATAAGATTCAGGATGTCCCCAGTGAAACAGTGGGATTACAAGGACTTATTGAGTGACACATATAATGCCTTTTTATAGTTTAAGATATGTCCAGTATATTTAAAAAAACAACATACCTTTCGTAACCACTGGTTAGTTACACCTATTGTTTGAGGTTGGAAATATTGTAGTATTTTTTAACTTACTGCACTAATTCTTATAAGTGTATTGCTTGTATGTGGGAAGCATTTTATTCACTTATTATGAAATGCTTCTTACTGTTACTTTTTATTATTGAAAAAAGTCACTGAACATGAAAAGGTTGCAAATTATATAAAGGTTATATTTAGCTTGTATTAAATACGACCATTTTCCAAAAGGCCCAGGTATTTTGCTATAGGACTTCTTTTTAAAGCATATCAGTTGTCTGTAATTGCCATTACTTTCCAGTGCAGCTTGAGGTATCAATATTGACTATATTTGAATATTGTAAGTAGTAAATTGCTCTAAGCAAAACAAAAGCATGTCAGTTGCCCAGGTGACATTTTGTAGCAAACAAGGAAATCACAACTCCAAGAAGTGTTGTATTTTATGCCAACAACAATATGACAGTTTTCTCTGCAAAGAAAACATGACACTTTTCCAAATATCAGAGGATGCTTCCGCTGCTCAAGGGATTCCTGTACTGTCACTGAAATGGAAGGTCACAGGCTGGTTTCGTGATTTCTATAGTTTCAAAATGTTGTGGTAGAGTGTTTGCACGCTAAATGCTGTAGGCTAAGGGAAATCTTTCCCTTCATCTCTGAAAGAAGTGACAGGAAGAAAAAGGTCCTACTTTGACAGCAGTAACCTCTAGGTCTAGAGGTTCTGCCCCAAGCAACTCTGAAGTAAAATTACCTATGTTAATATGTTGTCATTGCTGTCATATATATAAAGCACACACATATACACACACACACACATGTTAGGATTATCCCTAGGAAAGAGGCTATGTATAAACGCTGAGACATTGGACTGTATCTAGTGCCTGTGCTAGAGACCATTGAGTTGAGCTTACTCTCAACTGCCTTAACTAGGTGGGGGTTACTCTAACTTAGTGCATACAGACCCGTAAGGAAAAGCACACCATCTCTTAGGAGTCTCAAGAATCATGGTCACGCTGCCTGTGTATGTCTGGCAAACATATTTGCACAGGGGAGAGGAATATTGTATGTATATAAAATTTACATTCTTCCCTTCCCCACACTCTCCTTAATACATATATTTTATAATGAAAAAAATTGAGGCTGGATTTGTGTATTCTTATAAACTGATGAAAATAATAAATCTGTCATTTGTAGAAATGACACTGAGTGTTGTGTGTGCTTGGTAGTTTGGGATGTAGCTGAACCATGACTTGGGTTCCTGTCCTGTTTTTTTCCTGGGCATCATTGTGCTAATGGCATGAATGTGTTTCTATGAAATTTTGGGGGATGGGTGGGCAATAGGTCTCCATTTTAACTCTAAGACACAGAAGGACAGAATGCTTCTTGCTATAATGGTACATATTTTTTTTAAGTTTAAATAAATAGATTCCTTCCTAAATCCCGAAGAATATTAACTTTGATATGGAGTGAATCAAAACACATTCATTTGCAATGTTCTTCCTTATTCTGTGCTCCTCCTACCCCCCAAAACAAAACAACAAGCTTAGCCGGTAGATTATATGTTTCCTGCTGCCCATTTTATAAGCAATAAGAATTTAATAACTGAGGGCAACTCTATAGTAATATTTATATGGGTCAAGTGGCTTAAAAGTATGCAATAAATGTAAAGTTATGAACCACATTGCCCCTTTTTAAATAACGCAGCTAGCACCAAGATATTATGTTTCATATTCTGGAAAAAGGTGTTTCAGCATAGGCTGTAGGAGTACAACAGACATGAAAAGTTATACTGATCCCATAATAAAGTCACTGCCTGCTTAATATGGTGTGTTATGTAGAGCTCCGGATTTTAATAGCAGACCACAGCAAGAATGTCCCAGATGATATCAACAAAACCTTAGCTTTCTCATTAGCGATCAGCAAATTCTCCTGGTGTCTGCTGGTTTCAAATAAGGGCGAGTGCCTCTATTCCTAGTGTGAAAGCTCAATAGGATAATAGAAATAATGTAGTCTAATCAGTGGCGAACACATGAAATCCCACATTCATAACAGCCTGGAGTGAGTCTGGTGACGTTGAACAGTTCCCACAATCCTGAAATGCAGGTATGGTGCAATGTAAAGAAAGAAAACAGAAATATAAAAATTTTTATTTTTTGCAGCTGCTCCTAAATTCTTTATATGAGACCTGTGGGTTAACACAGCTTTTTTTCCCGTTGACGGAAGATTTTGTGAAGATACTACCAAAGGAAGATTTATCTAAGGTTTTGCATGAAATATTGGAGGCAATGCAGTGTGTCTGTGCATGTGGGTACATGTTTCTGTTTTGGCTGGCAGGCTGGTGGTTTCGAGCTAGCCAAACTATCATTTTTATGTACCAGAACAAATAGTTGTCATCAGTACACAAATAAACATTCCATCGCAACAATGTCTCCATACCTTAGCTGTTACCTGTGTTTTACTTCATCTCTGTTAGATCAGTGGGTTTTTTTGTGTTTTTTTTAAATATAGTATACATTTCCAGTACTATATGAACAAACATAAGAACAACCATTGTTGTTAGAAATTATAATAAAAGCTGAAGGACACAGATCTTACTCTGACTCTTTACTACAACATTCTTTTCTCAGCTGTTAGGTTTGCATGATGTACAGGGGAGGAATATTGACAATACACTTGGGTGAAATGCAGGATGCTGTTGGGTTCTGTGCTAGTTTTGTATTTCAGACTTTTTCTTACTCTTTATCTGATTTTCCACATTAGAATATCAACACATGTTTTAAAACATTTTTATCCTCTTTTAAACATGTTGGATACATCCAAAGAATCAGAATATCACAGATACTCATAATTAAGGTAAATGCAAGTATAACTTGATCTAGTGTAAACAAAGAAGTACTTTTAAGAGCTGCTTAACTATATTTTAAATCATAGATCAGCCCAAAGTCATTTAGTAATTATATCTGCATTTTCAGTGCTTTCGGGAAAAAAGTGTTTAATGGTTCCTGAGCTCATTTTTAAGCATGTTGAGCTATGTTACATAACAGATATGATTACTGACTGATTTAGGACCCTCTAAAGTCTCACTCTTATAGTATATTTTGTATTACTCTATTTTTGGGAGAGAGCTTCTGCATAGGCATAATAGACGGCATCTAAAAAAAAAAAGGCCTGCAAGTCAAGATCCTATATTCATATTTAGGCACCATAGGGAGCAGTGTACACAGCATATCTGAAAAAAAAGTTTGTTATTTAGGGGTCTTATCATGGTTTTAGTAGCCTAATTTAGATACTTTTTTTGAAAATATTGACCCAAATGTTTTATAAACTTTTGCACAGCAGATAGGGAAATAATATCTCCTAATAGTCATATGGGGAATACTGATGAAAGTCTAAGATTCCACCACGATACAATCCCAAATCCTTAGCTATAAACACATACATGTGCTCTTAGTCCTACCTTGCTGCTCTAACTCCTGTGGTCAGGCTTTGCCTAGGTCAGAGTTCATTGACACTGATGTTGCTGCACTAGTACAAAATCCTACTATAAACACACTGCAGTGACTTGCACAGGCACAGCTTAGCCCAGCTTGAAAGCGATGTAAGTTACCCTTTTCACTGGTGCAACATATATACATTAGGGCTACGTCTACACTAGAAGCATCTGTCGACAGGGAAATCTCGACAGAACCTCTGTCAACATATTCCATCGGTATGTAACTCTGTCCACAGAGAGCTTCCAGACTGCACTGCCCTCTGGTGCTAGAAAGCAGAACAGCAGTTCTGCAAAGAGGGCTGCCGGGCAACTGAACCCGTCTCTGTCAAGAGGTTGTTATGCCTCAAATTTTTGAGGGATATTACTGTTGAGGTGAATGCAGAGTTCTGTCAAGAATCTGTCGACAAAATGTTTTAAGCGTGGAGATGCACCCTGATTTATGTCGACAGAGAGCCCATTTTTGTCGACAAAACTCTCTAGTGTGGACCCAGCCTAGAGGTTTATATGCAACTACATTGGTGTAACAAGTAGACAAACCCCCTAATGTCATGAATAAGATGAACAAGTGCTAATGGGTCAGTGTCATATTCATTCCAGGATATGCTATGGGCATCCATTTCATACTTGTATGTTGTTATATTTGTAGCAGCCTGTAAATACTATCAAGTCAGTAAAACGGCCTTTCTCATTGGTCACATTTCTGGAATGAAATGTGGCAGCTGTTGCCTTGCCAGCACATAACAGTGTTTGTATTTACAAGTGGTGAGGAGTCCAGCTGCATTACATACAATATAATACCTCCAACAGAATTGCATCATCTGATACTAAGCTGAGGTGTTTGTGTAGGAGTGATTCAGCAGAAAAATGAGTCCCACTGATGGAAAGTGCAATACTCCAACTTTGGCCATCTCCAAGCCAAATGATGACCAAAACAAGTTTTATTTAGCTTGTGAGATCTTGACAGCTTCCCCTTCCAAGGTGGGTTGGCAGCAAATTGCTTTCCTGTGTCCATGTTACAGAAAGCAACAGGCACAGTGCTGTTCCTGAAAAGATTTTGTAATACTACTTGGGAAAAGCTGTACTGGCAAATACCTACAAGTGACTATTATAACAGTTGAAAAGAACAGGCATATAAAGGTAAATTGGCTATGAAAATGTAGATTGAAAATGATGGTTTATGCAAGCATTTGGTAATGTCCCAGGAACACACCTGTAAATAGATAATAGAGTGGTTCACAGAGACTCAAATTGTGTTACTTTAAATGTTTGGCTAATTGTTGACTGAATGTAAAAAATCAAAATACAAGCTGCTCACTTGGGCACAAGTATTTAAAATCTGTGGGTAACACAGGCCCAGAAAGGCTTTTTTTTGACTGAAACCCCTCAAGACTAAAACCATCTGTGGGGACCTCACTCTAATTGGGAAGCAGAGATCTACACTGAAACCTCTAGTGTTAAAATGGGTTTGTTTAACTAAAGCCAGTCCAGTGGAAACAGTTACATTCATGGCACCCATCAATGATGCTTTCATAGTTCTGTATAATTTTTAATCCACTTATTCCTAGGTTTGATTATCTTTTACTTCTTGTCCCTAGTCTTAAGAAGCAATTTCAGAGGCTGTGGCTCAAAGTGTCACTTCTAAGTAGACTGGTGCTGGTTGAAGATGGGCCACGACAGTTAAGAGTAAGTTTATTCAGCACATTCCTATTCAGCACATTTCTGGTCACAAGACAAAGCTGCTTCTCAGATGGTGGAAAACCTGAGGATGATGGAGGAAGCAATAACTCTGCTGCTTTTCTCCAGTTGGATGGTGGTGTCTTCCTGATTTTTTATTATACATTGTTCTCTATTGAAGACATATTTCTGGACACCTCAGAAAGGAGTGCTGCAATACTGAAGGCAGGGATCAAACTGAGAATTTTGACAAAGAAAGGAGGAGCTGGAGGATTTTGAGTGGCTATGCTGGATCACAGAAACTGGAAGTAGGCCCTTCGGTCCAGATTAATTCAGAGTGAAAAATGAGAAACGGAGACAGAAAAATGGACACCAGTATCAGTGGGCTTTATTTTTAAGTATTGCTTGCTATTGTTCAAGGGGAATGGAAAAGAGGGTTTCCTTTCAGAAGTGATGTACCCCTTCAAATGAGTACAGGTTAAACCTCTCTAATCCAGCAAACTCTCGTTCACTAACATCCATACTCTGGCATGATTTTAGTTAGCTTGATGACTGCTTATCATGTGGATGGCCTTGTTTCATGGTGGTCCCGTAAAGTTTGTTTCCAGGTGCCATTCCTGGCTGTCGGTATTCTGTGCCATTATTTACCTGTAATTTACCCTGAAATGTCTTCTCAGAGACAAGTAAGCAAAGAAATTGTTGGTAATACTGATATACAGTATTGATCTCCTGTGGTCTGGCAATTCTCTTGTCCGGCACCAGTCAAGTACAAGGGTGCCAGATTAGAGAGGTTCAACCTGTATTTGTTACTTAGTAGTCAACAAGTTGATAAAAGAAGTAATAAAACAGGAGGGGAAGGGAAAAGCCATAATTGTGATAGACAGATGTTCCTTTAATATGTAGGCATCCAACAGCAATTCAGAAAATATTACCATGTTTATAATTTTGAGGAGATTGGAATAAGGACCTGTTGATTGTTCACATTTGCATATTTCTAAGCCACTTAGTTATTAAAGGAAAAAGCTAACAAAATATGTATTACCCAAGCTTTCAAGACATCAAAGGTGTCTTCTTCAAGCCTGGAATACTGTTAAAATGATGCTTCTAAGAACTGAGCCTAGGAATTAGAATTGAGCATTGTAGCTTTCATTGTATCCCACATACAAAGAAAGGAGCCTTTGAGCTTTTTAAACCTTGTATGTCTGTCTCTTTTTGTAACCTAAAAAGGTATAATTAGTTGCACACTGAGGTCTTTTTCTGTTTGTTCTACCTCACAAGACACTTCCCAATTAATTTAGAGCAAACCCATGCTTGGTATTTACTTGATTTCATACAATTACATTTTTTGCCAACACAGCTGCAAAGGCAGGACCAATGCTACATAAAGATGTTCAACCTAATAAAGAGCTGATTCAAAAAGCCGGGCAATGTCTAGTAATATGGGACTGATGAAGCAGAGTATATGCAGGGACACTTAAGCTAAGTCAACACAGCAGTGTTATTTCAACATAAGCTATTATGGAAGAGATTTTCCAGAATAGCTTATTTTGAAATAGTGCAGCTGCACACAACATGCATTTCAAAATGGCGTTCAGCTATTTCGAAATAGAGCACCCACATACAATAGAGCCATTGGACACACTATGGCTTATTTAGAAATAGGCTCTATTCCCTGTCTAAATAGCTCCTATTTCAAAATACTGATTTCGAAATAGGCACTATTCCTCCTACAGTGGACCATTTCTACACAGGCCACTTCTTTTGGAAGTGGCATGCTAATACACAGAGTGAAATATGCTAATGAGGTGTGGATGCAAATTCTCCACACCTCATTAGCATAACGTTACGTGATTTGGAGTCTGGAAGACCATTCTTCTGGACTCCAAAAAGCCGTGTAGAAGCGTGGCCCCATGGGGGGAGCTTCTGGAGGGAAGTTCTCCTTCCGGAGGCCCCTTCTTCCCAAAAATTTTCAGGAAGAAGGGGCCTCCGGAAGAAGGACTTCCTTCTGGAAGCCCCCTCCCCCCCCCCGGGCCCGCACTTCTACACGGCATTTTGGAGTCTGGAAGAACTGTCTTCCGGACTCCAAATCATGTAACATTATGCTAATGAGGCATGGGGAATTTGCATCCACACCTCATTAGCATATTTCACTCCGTGTATTAACATGCCACTTCTGAAGGAAGTGGCCTGTGTAGAAACCGCCAGGAAGTCTACCAATTTCAAAATAAGGCATCCGTTATTTCAAAATTATTTTGAAATAGTGGTTGCATTGTATAGATGCTCAGAAAGTTATTTTGAAATAGCAGCCGTTGTTTCAAAATAACTGCTGGGTAGACACATTGCTGGTCTTAAATTGGGGTTACAAAATGCCAGAAAGAGTCTCTTTGAAAACTTGAGAGAATGCAAGGAAGTAATACAGTGTGCTCCAGTTAAAGACTTATAAGTGGAGTAGACCATTACTGAAGGCATAAAAATAATCGAGATAAAATCAAGGAATAACTCCGGCAGAACAATAGAAGGGCCCAGTCATTTCTTTCTTTGCTAACGCTGACTGGAGTTGATGTATGTGGTGGTAAGATATTTCTATATGTGAAATGAAGGTTTTTAAGAATACTTAGCAGCAGACTATGGTGGAGAAATTGTCACAGGCATTTACACAAGGTAAAAGTAGAGCATATGATAGAATGTGATCTGTATGTCACAGTAACTTTGGATTGCAACTCCACACTGAAAGCCTTTGAAGCCTATAAACTATGAAATTTTAATCATTAACAACCTCTTGGGGATCTAGTGATAATACCTATAGGACAACTTACAGCTTTTCTGTCAGAAGCAAGAGAGACCATAATAGCATGTTATGAGCACCGTTGATCTCTCATTTTGAGCAGTTGAATGGTCAAAGCTGAGCTCTCCTAGTTAACTCTTCTGTTTATTAAGCACACCAATACTCACAATTAGCCTAGCATATGCTGTGAAGGAAGCAGCATTATCTGACTGGTAATTTAACCACTTACGGACATTTCCCAAAACTGCTTCCTGGCTGCTTGGCCTTTGAGGAAAGATGATTTTTTAAAATAATTAGCAACATTCATACTGACAGTGAGTGGGGGTGTTTGTGCAAAGAGAACAAATAAGAGGATGGAAAGTGAAAAGGTACAGTATGTATATAAAAATGAATTGTAACCTCATTATGTACACTGTTTTGAATAAATGTTTAGCCTTTAAGTGCCAGCTGTCATTCTATGCATGGCCTGTCTTCTTACAACTAACCTTTCAGTCACCTCCGCTTGTCTTCCTAACTTGTCCTATTATGCAGTACCAAGCTGAGTCATTGTTTCAAGCAGGAGGTGACATGTTAATAGCTTAATAATAGTATAATCTCACAAATAATAATATGCTGTCACACTGTCTGAAGCACAATGTTTACAGGAGAAGTGGTAATGTATGATGACAGTAATTTGAATAAAAATGAATTTACTGCTCTTGTCTCATTTGCAGTAAATTTTCGCATCTTTCATGCACAACTGGTGCTCCATGACCTCTTTCATTATTGTGTTCTCAGTGGCTGCTGCTTGCTTTAAAGTGAACGGCAGGCAAATGAAACAGAAACCTGCAGCTTAATAACTGATTTCTAGAAAAGAGTTCACACCATGGCTTCTGAAAAATCTCACTTCATTTGTTTACTAAGTCGATACCGTGTCAGGAAGGCTGTTTAATTAATACAATCTGGAGGTGCCGATTGAAAAAGCAGGCATGAGCTGATATGATTATGTATTGACAATTTACAAAATTTTTGTCATTAAAATGTGTCAGAGGGAAAAATTGTTTGGAATACAGAGAGGAACATCTGATCTGAAATTAAAGTTTGTACAGTTTAGGAATTTTTTTTTTTAAAAAATACTCTAGATGTATAACATGGAGAAAAGCAATCTCATGCTTTCTATTGTTATTGGTGAAGTGTCAAAACTAATCACTTTTTTGACTTTAGTTAATTGAAAAATGCAAGTTGGTATGATAATTGACAACTTACACTTAAAAATGCTTTCTGAGTATATGGTATATGCTTTTGATTTTTCATTATAGGAGGGTTTAACTAGTTCTGATCCAGTATGCTAACTGTATCATGTGAAATTCTGCTGTTGGTTAATTACAGATGTAGTAAGTGTCCTGTTATTTTGGCAAATACGTAGCAGTCCTATTCTAATTAAATCCTTACTTTCAAAAATCTAAATTAATACATTCCAAAGACAGTGAATTTTTCCTTTAAAGTGTTATTAAACCATGTGGAATATTTGATAAGAAAGAAGAAAGTTTACAACATGTGGCAGATATGCCTGCACTAAATTTAATTAGATGGAATGAGGGCAACAAATCATGACTGACTAGGTCTCAGAAAAAAAACAATGAAAAGAATGACTGTGCAGAAGAGTTTTACACTTCATAAGATGATAAACAGAGAACAAGAAGTAATGTTCCTGAATGACCTACTTCATGCGTTAAAATAATGAAGACTGCAAAGTATTAATATATACATTACATTTTCACTTACTTTTACCTGTGAACCCAATGTTTGAACACAGGAATATTTCTTTTCTTTTCTTTTCTTTTCCTTCAGAGTGGTAAATTAAGTGATACTAATCGAAGATTCATTGCCTAATTAATTTTTCAGGAGTAGCTTACTACTTGAATGTGATTTTGTTTCATAAGTAGTAATGAAGTGTATAATTTTGCAAAGAAACCTTGGTGAAGAGGCTATGGTGGATACAATAATCGGCATGGTAAAACAAAGTAGTTATTTGTGCTGCCAAAAGAATAGGCAGAGTTGTCAGCACGATTTAAGTCATTAAAGCCTGATTCTGCTTCCAGTGAGAGGGCCTTAGTCCTTGGCTTTTGTAAAAAATGTTCTCAGAGATTTTTAAAAATGAGAAGGCAAAGTCCTCACCCTCAACGTTGAGTTAATGTATTAAAAGAAAAAAATATATTTTTACAATATTTAGTCTTTGGTTCTAGTACGATTTGTGCAAATGCTTAATGTGTGCAGTGTGGGTAGTCCCAGTGATCCATTCTGCTATTCTTATTCCTGGGGACAGATCTTACATATGTGAATAAGGACTGCAATATGGGGCCTTTGCACCATTCATGAAGGTAGCTCATATTTCGCAATATTCACCAGTGGGACCCTAACTTACTTGAATAGCCACTGTAGAAAAATATAAAATGTGTGTTAGAGAGATTAAACTGGAAGGGAACAGCCAAACAGCTACAATTCACAGGCGAGCAACATTTTTTTTCAGATAAATTCTTTTAAAATTGCATTTGTTTTAAAATGGGTCAAAATTCTGCCTTGATATATTGTCCCAGCTCCCCTTGAAATAAATAGCAAGTGTATGGTGGTACTGAAGGAAGAGCTAGGATGACTTAGTCGGGGGTTGATCCTGCTTCAAGCAGGGAGCTGGACTAATTGACCTCCTGAGGTCCCTTCCAGCCCTATGATTCTATGAAAGGATCATTACAATTTTTAAAACATGAATGCTGTTAAATATTTCTATATCTATTTCTAATTACATGTGATCTTTTTTAATTTTCTGTTTTCAATGGGTGTCATATTTTAATTACCAAAGTCAATGAGCTGAGACCTTATACAGATAAAACACCAATTGCTGTCAGAGACTGAACTTGCTATAGCATCAGGGCCACCACTGGGGTTTGGGTGGGAGCAAAGGGACAACTGCCCCAGGGACCAGCGATTCTAAATGGTCACTGTTGAAATTGCCAATGGAACACTGTTAGCACACTCCAGTAGGCTCTGAGGACTGCATGGAAAGGGGGCCATGGTACAATGCACTTCAGGTTGCTCTGAGCACTGCTACGAGGGGGCACGGCATGACACACTCCGTGTGGATCTGAGTACTGCTGGGAGAGATGGCATGGCACACATGACACACCTCCAAGACGTTGAGCTGACGGTTGGCTGGACCCAGTCTTGCCTCTCTGCCCAAGGCCTCATCCCTTCCAGGATCACAGAACCAGGCCCCTTGCTCACCTTGTCCAGGGGCCCAGCAGGTCTATTGGCCTCCTGTATGGCACAGAAGGATGATCCACAAAGGAACTCAGCTGCCACGCTGATGGGCGCAGTATGAGATTAGGTCATTAAGCTGAAGAGGAGGTGTGACATTAAGCAAATTCCACACTAGGCCCTGAGTGAGTGTGGCAGGATTTAACCCATTTAACAGCACTTTTTCTTATCATAACTATCTATTACTATTACACAGTGCAGTATAATAAGTAGGGGCCACACTACCCCTTGGGAGCCCTCTTCATATAAACCTCTCATTTCCAGGTGGGAGGACTGAGGGAATCAATACCCTTCATGATATTGCTTGCCTCTCCTTGGATCCCATATGGAAGGCTCTTGGAAGAGCTTACGATCAAACAGTGTGTTTGGGTCAGGACTGGGATGGGAAACACATTTTCCCCCACTGCCCCAAAAGGGACAGTAACAATACAGCCCTGGTCTATAATCTTGTCAGAAGTTGGCCCCTGTGTACTTGTCCAGGAGCTCCAGGATTGGCAGCTGTAAGGGGAAGGTTGCAGATGCTCTGTCTGGGAAGCAGGAAAAGCTTCAGGGTGCCAAAAAAACTGCACAAAAATTTAAGTCACCCATGCAGGTGATCCACTGCCAGTGACTGGATCTACCTGAGATTTGGGGGCTGGACTTACTAGTCCACATGAGTGAGTGAGCCATGCCCCAAACAATGTAGTTTATGCCGGAAGGACATTATGGGGAAGAGGGACTTTCTGGTCTTATGCTAGTAGTTACCACTGAGGCTGAAATTCTAATAAAGCAGTTCAGAAAACACTTTACCAGAGGTACAACAGCACTATGAGACTCCAGAAACATATGTGGTTCCCATATTCTTTATTGGCCTCTGCTTCTAGGGCAGAAAAATCTAACAAAATTGCTAATAATAAGAGGAAATGACTGGTCCTAGGGTCCAATCCTGTTCTTATTGGAATTGAAAGCAAAACTTTACTATGAATTTCAGGAACAAAGGGGTCAGTCCTGAAAAGTACTGAAGCATGTGCTTAATTTTAAACATATGAGTTATCTCCACGAAGCCAGTGGGGTTGCTCACATGTATAGTATTAAGAATGGGCTTAAGTGCTGTGTGAGGTGAGGAACAGAGTGTGCAGCATCTTTCAGGGCTGAGCCAATATTTAAGGCCGGTCTTGTGGTATGTTTATATGGGAACTCCCATTGACATCAGTGGGTTTGCTCTCTCTAAGCAAGGGTGCTGTGATATAACCTATTTGTTGTAATCGTGTTTAGGCAATCAGTTCTCTTAAAAGAAAAGCAAAAACATTTTTCATAAATAGATTTATATTCTTTTTTTTTTATGTGAACTTTTCGATCTTCCTGTTGTATCCAGTCTTGTTATCTTCTGATAGCATCTGCTTTGCATCCTGTTTCAGGATTTGCAGTCCTGTAGAGAAATCTCTGAATGTGCAACTGGGCCCTTAAAATATACTATATATGTGCCAGCATGATGGCAATAGGCTAGGTGTTTGCAACTCTCTGCCTTTCTTTGCAAAGCCTTATCTGCTGTAGTATTGCTAGCAGAGGTTTTCAGAAAATAGGAGGTAAAAAAACATAATACTGTCTATGGTCTCATCTACAGTACTTCTTAAGTCACTGTAAATTATGCTGTTCAGGGGTCTAAAAAAGCTCCACCCCAAGTGACATATGTTACATAGACTTAAAGTGGCCTTCTCACTATACTACGTCAGTGGGAGATGTTCTCCCACAGACATAGCTTCTACTTCTCATTTAGGTGGATAAATTATGTTGGCAGGAGCATCCTCACAGACACCCTACAGCAGTGCAGCCACACCAGTGTAGCATGGTAGTATAGACTAGCCCTAAGACCAAGAAGGAATTTGGTTTTTTTTCCCCGTCATTTAAAAACAAAGAAAAAGAAAACATACTGTTGCTTTTAGGGGAATCCAGGAGTATTTAATCTCACTTTGAAATTCCCAATACTGTAATTTTTTAAAAGATTTTCTTTGTGACATCATTTAGCTTAATAATTGAGTCTCTCTTTCTCACACACACACACACGGTATCATATTTTGGGTTTTGGCCTGCAGCATTTCTTTCATGTATAGGAAAGATCTCTTTTCCCTATGTCACTGTTAAAGAGGACATCTAGTCCTCTGTGGTGGTGAAAGTAAAAGGCCTCTCTTGTTGCTGAATGCCATTTTTGAACTATTTAAAGGCAGATAGTCTGACAAAATTCTTAATTAGATGTTTATTGCTGGCCGTAAAGTCTCTGTTTAAAATAGCCAAAGTAGCTCTAAAAATATACGAAAATGATGGTTATTTTCCATTTCAGAAGTTTGGAGGTAAAAAAAAATCAGTTTTTAAACATGTTTATAGGAAATAATGTATGCCAGTTTTGGACACAATCCTACTGATATGAATGTCAGTGGGAGTTTTGCCACTGACTTCAATGGTGAGCAGGATCAGGCCTTTAGGCTGTTTGGTGCTCTGTTACAAGTTAGTGCTCACTCAAATCTCCTAGTTCTCTAAAGGAAATAGATACTAAACAGGAACCATCTGGTAATATGTTCTGTACCCCTTAATTACAACATTTTGAGTGGCACCTAAATAAATTTCATTTACAAGCACATGACTGCTAGTCAAAAGCTCTGTTGATAATTTTATTATTGTAGTATACTTTCCCACTTAATGACTCAGGTCCAGTAAACTTATAAATATTTACATTTATAGAAAAAACTGATTTCTTAAAAGACACAAACCTGTTTCATTTTTATGCCATGTATTTTTTAAAATGATTTGGAAGTATATTATTGTTATAGTTAGGTATACTTTTAAAGGACAATTTGCTTCCTATTGTCTTCAACAGCTAAAATATTATAGAGGTTAGTGCTTTCTTGATAAACAGAATGAGTTCTTGTAGGTCTGCAGAAATATGATGTTATTATAAGCGTCTCTGTTAGCTATTGTACAATCTCTATGTTCCTGTACAGATGTACTGTAGTATTTAGACAATTTTCTCTTTGTTAGCTGCAGGAACAGATCAATATTACAAAGAGGATTGGTGACTCAGTGAATTAGTCTGCTGGCTTTTCATCTCCAGATCTCTAGGACTAAATCCAGTTCATAGCTACGTGGTGAAATGAGACAGCCACAAAGTTTGATTTGGGATCTTTACTGGAACTCTAACCCTACCCCCACCCCCACCCAATTGATGATGAATGTTTTGAATCTGGAGTTTTGGTTCCAGTCTATCTGCAGACACAAGTGATAATGACTTTGGTTGTCACATCCTAATCTCTGGTGTAAATCAGTCTGTGTTTTACAATCCACAGCTAACTTGGCACAATTCAGCCTGATTGGCAGTCTCTTCTACAGGAAGGTCTAGGACAGAAATAGCTGAGATGTTGCACATGCAGACTAGAGAACTACGTACAGAGGTATGCAGGTGCACTGACATTCTGTGCCCACTCACACAAAGCCTGACTTTGGTCACTGCTATTACACCTTCAATTTTATGAGCACAAAACTCTCTCAGATAATGAACCCAAATATGAACTAGGAGACTCCAACATGATTATCCATTGAATATAAAGTGTCTTTTTTTTTTTGAATATTCAAGTGAGTGTATGAGGGTTTTCTTCATTGAATTTCAGAACTCCATCTAGAATGATTTGGTAAGTGCAATGGTTCTAGAGCAGAAGTTCTCAAACTGTGGGTCAGGACCCCAAAGTGGAACACAGCCTAATTGTAATGGGTCACCCGGATGGCTGTTAGGCTTGCAAGGGCCTGGGGTCGAAGCTGAAACCCAAATCTAGCCCCCTGCCCTGCATGCCCATCTATCGGGGGAAAGGGGGCAGAGGCCCTTGGGTGAGATCAGGCTTCTGTCTCTACTCCTTGGGCCCTGTAGTAACTTTTGTTGTCAGATGGGGGTTGTAGTGGAATGAAGTTTGAACACCTCTTTGCTGGAGAACAGTGACTGTGCTGGAACTCACTTGGTCTAAAAGGCTGCATATTTCTTGCCTCTTAGCAGCTTTTTCAAGGACGGTCTAACAGAATTCAGGACATAACTCATATATGCAAGTATAAAAATTAGAAGACTTCTTTAACACCCTGTACAGCATGTGGGCATAATAACAATCACATCAACTCCTTTGTTCCACAGACCCTGCAAAGAATTTTGAATCATTATACAAACTAATTGACTTTTCACTTGCAGTGTGATTGTACAGTGTCTAACATTATATGGTCTCAATCATGGTTGTAGCTGCTATTACAACACAAAAATACTAATTCTTGGTAAATTCTGACAATAATGCAACATTATTTCCTAATATCTTTCCAAAAGGGGAAAAAATAAGAGGACAGCAAAATAGTGCATTTGCCAACTTAAAGAAACATAGAGGTATGCAGCTTAAAATCTTTTTGGCTATTTGTTTGGGGTCAACTTCATAGCTGAATTTGTCATCAGAAAACAACTTCTTTAGGTCTGTGCCTAGATGAATAAGAACACTGAGCAGCAAAATAATTAATTCACTATTTTAGTAACTCAGGGCTGAAAATATATTTAAATTCACAGAGGCTGTGCCCAAAGTGGAAGTGAAAGGTGATAGAATATTATGATCATCTCTGAAGCAAGTTTGTACATTGATTCCAGTACAATTAGCTATATAATCAGAAGGCCTGAAATCCACAATATATAGCACTCTGCTCTCATGCACAATGTCATATCTGGATTTTCAGCTGATATTTAAAGAGAACACTTGCTTTACTTATGAGATTAAAGGCAAATGCTCTCTTTTAAAAATGAAGTCCTGCTGTGTTTTGCACCTATTGACACTTATTAACTTAGGTCATTAAGAAGAGGCTAATTAAAAAGACTGTAAAACAAAAGAGTCATTTGTCTATTGCAGAGCTTAGATCTTCATGAACACTGACTAGAGGCTGTCTGTATTTTAACACTGGGTACAGAAAGCAGTGACAGCC